>NC_080379.1:51036222-51324049 GCF_014773155.1 Arachis stenosperma | reverse complement strand
CCAGTACACTTGCTGGTTAGTTGAACGGAGTTGTGAATTCCAATAAAGAAAACCTCACACAGGTGCTGCCCCTTAGAAGTCTTCATCTCAAAATAAACAGTGTTCTAAGGGTATATTCATACTAAAGCTCAAAAGATAGATTCCATACAAACTTAAGGATGTTGAATCACAATTTCGTCCACCAAGTTTTTGGCGCCGTTGCCGGGGATTGTTCGAGTATGGACAACTGACGGTTCATCTTGTTGCTCAGATTAGGTAATTTTCTTTTCAAAAATCTTTTTCAAAAATTTTTCTTTTATTTTTCGTTTTTCTAAACATTATTTTCGAAAAAATTAATAAAAATACAAAAAAATTAGAAAATCATAAAAATCAAAAATATTTTGTGTTTCTTGTTTGAGTCTTGAGTCAATTTTTAAGTTTGGTGTCAATTGCATGCTTTTAAAATTTTTCTTGCATTTTTTTTCGAAAATCTCATGCATTCATAGTGTTCTTCATGATCTTCAAGTTGTTCTTGACAAGTCCTCTTGTTTGATCTTGATGTTTTCTTGTTTTGTGTCTTTTCTTGTTTCTCATGTGCATTTTTGCATTCATATTTTTCATGCATTAAAAATTTCTAAGTTTGGTGTCCTGCATGTTTTCTTTGCATCAAAAATTTTTCAAAATTATGTTCTTGATGTTCATCATGATCTTCAAAGTGTTCTTGGTGTTCATCTTGACATTCATAGCATTCTTGCATGCATTCATGGTTTTGATCTAAAAATTTCATGCATTGAGTATTTTTGTTGTTTTTCTCTTTCATAATTAAAAATTCAAAAATCAAAAAATATCTTTTCCTTATTTCCCTCCAAAATTTCGAAATTTTGGGTTGACTTGGTCAAAAATTTTCAAAATTAGTTGTTTCTTACAAGTCAAGTCAAAATTTCAAATTTTAAAAATCTTATCTTTTCAAAATCTTTTTCAAAAATCATATCTTTTTCAATTTTTTCTATTTTTCGAAAATTTCAAAAATATTTTTCAAATTATTTTCAAAATCTTTTTCTTATCTTTATATATATAATTTTCGAAAATTAGCTAACAATTAATGTGATTGGGTCAAAAATTTGAAGTTTGTTACTTTCTTGTTAAGAAAGGTTCAATCTTTAAGTTCTAGAATCTTATCTTGTAGTTTCTTGTTAGTTAAGTTATTTAAAAATTAAATCTTTTTCAAAATATCTTTTTATTAAAAATTTTTATCTAATCTTTTTATCTTTTATCTTATCTTTTTCAAAATTTTATATTTTTCAAAATTTGATTTTAAAAATATCTTATCTAACTTACTATCTTCTTATCTTTTTCAATTTTGATTTCAAATCTTTTTCAATCATCTAACTAACTTCTTGTTTGTTTCTTATCTTTTTCAAAACCACCTAACTACTTTTCCCTCTTCTATTTTCGAAAATATCTCATCCCTTTTTCAAAAATTCTTTTTAATTAATTAATTGTTTCATGTTTTAATTTTAATTACATTTTATCTCTAATTTTCGAAAATCACTAACCCCTTTTCAAAAATTATTTTCGAATTTTCTTTTTTCTTATTCTATTTAATTATTTAATTACTAACACTTCTCTCCACCTCTCTTCCTCCAAGAATCCGAATCCCCCTCTTTATTCTTCTACCCCCTTCTTTTTCTACTAACATAAAGGAATCTCTATACTGTGACATAGAGGATTCCTTTTTCTTTTTTGTTTTCTTCCCTTTCATATGAGCAGGAACAAGGATAAAGGCA
The DNA here is from genome assembly GCF_014773155.1 of Arachis stenosperma. NCBI lineage: Eukaryota > Viridiplantae > Streptophyta > Magnoliopsida > Fabales > Fabaceae > Arachis > Arachis stenosperma. The sequence goes on along the minus strand of NC_080379.1, from coordinate 51,322,283 downwards.
CCCTTGTTGAAAGTGATCCAGAACCTGAAAGGACTCTGAAGAGAAAATTAAGAGAAGCTAAATTACAACAATCCAGAAACAACCTTTCAGAAACATTAGCACAAGAGGTGATGGCCGAAAATAATAATAATGATGCAAGGAGAATGCTTGGTGACTTCACTAAGCCAACGTCCAAATTTGATGGAAGAAGCATCTCCATTCCTGCCATTGGAGCCAATAACTTTGAGCTTAAGCCTCAACTAGTTACTTTAATGCAACAAAACTGCAAGTTTTATGGACTTCCATCTGAAGATCCTTACCAGTTTTTAACTGAATTCTTGCAGATCTGTGAGACTGTAAAGACGAATGGAGTTGATCCTGAAGTCTACAGACTCATGCTTTTCCCTTTTGCTGTAAGAGACAGAGCTAGAGTGTGGTTGGATTCTCAACCCAAGGATAGCCTGGACTCATGGGATAAGCTTGTCACTGCATTCTTAGATAAGTTCTTTCCTCCTCAGAAGCTGAGCAAGCTGAGAGTGGATGTTCAAACCTTCAAACAAAAGGATGGTGAATCCCTCTATGAAGCTTGGGAAAGATACAAGCAGCTGACTAAAAGATGTCCATCTGACATGTTTTCAGAATGGACCATATTAGATATATTCTACTATGGTCTCTCTGAATTTTCGAAAATGTCATTGGATCATTCTGCAGGTGGATCTATTCACCTGAAGAAAACGCCTGGAGAGGCTCAAGAACTCATTGACATGGTTGCAAACAACCAGTTCATGTATACCTCTGAGAGGAATTCCGTGAATAATGGGGTACCTCAGAAGAAAGGAGTTCTTGAAATTGATGCTCTGAATGCCATACTGGCTCAGAACAAAGTGTTGACTCAACAGGTCAACATGATCTCTCAAAATCTGAATGGATTGCAAAATGCATCTAACAGTAATAGAGAGGCAGCTTCTGAAGAAGCTTATGATCCTGAGAACCCTGCCATGGCAGAGGTTAATTACTTAGGTGAACCTTATGGAAACACCTATAACTCATCATGGAGAAATCATCCAAATTTCTCCTGGAAGGATCAACAAAAACCCCATCAAGGTTTTAACAATGGTGGACGTGCAAGGCTGAATAATAGTAAGCCATATCCATCATCTTCTCAGCAACAGACAGAGAACTCTGAACAAAACAATTCTAATTTAGCCAACATAGTCTCTGATCTGTCAAAGGCCACTTTCAGTTTCATGAATGAAACCAGATCTTCCATTAGAAATCTGGAAGCACAAGTGGGCCAGCTGAGTAAAAAAGTTATTGAAACTCCTCCCAGTATTCTCCCAAGCAATACAGAAGAGAATCCAAAAGGAGAGTGCAAGGCCATTGATTTAATCAAAGTGACCGAATGCACTAGGGAGGAGGAGGACGAAAATCCTAAGGAGAAAGACCTCCTGGGACGTCCTTCAAGCATGAAGGAGTTTCCTATTAAGGATCCAGAGGAATCTGAGGCTCATCTAGAGACCATAGAGATCCCATTAAATCTCCTTCTGCCATTCATGAGCTCTGAAGAATATTCATCCTCTGAAGAGGATGAAGATGTGATTGGAGAGCAAGCTGCTCTATATTTAGGAGCTATCATGAAGCTGAATGCCAAACTATTTGGTAATGAGACTTGGGAAAGTAAACCTCCCTTGCTCATTAGTGAACTAGATACTTGGATTCAGAAAACTCTACCTCAAAAGAAACAAGATCCTGGCAAGTTCTTAATACCTTGTACCATTGGCACCATGAGCTTTGAAAAAGCTCTATGTGATCTGGGGTCAGGAATAAATCTTATGCCACTCTCTGTAATGGAGAAGATGGGGATCATTGAGGTACAACCTGCCTTGTTCTCATTACAATTGGCAGATAAACGCCAGAAATGGGCACCAGCCCGGCGTTTAACGCCAGAATTGGCATGAAGAGCATTTTTGCTCGCCACTTGGTGCAGGAATGACTTTTCCTTGACACCTCAGGATCTGTGGACCCCACAGGATCCCCACCTACCCCACCACCCTCTCTCTTCTTCACCCATTCACCAATTACCTCAACCACTCTTCCCCGAAAACCCTCACCTATCAAATCCCACTATTCTCTTCACCACTCACATCCATCCTTCATAAAACCCCACCTACCTCTCTATTCAAATTCAAACCACTTTCCCTCCCAAACCCTCCCTCCCATAGCCGAACCCTACCCCTCTCTCCACCCCTATATAAACCCATCTTCACTCCTTCATTTTCACACAACCTAAACACTACTTCTCCCCCTTTGGCCGAACCACAAAGCCATCTCCATCTCCTCTATTTCTTCTTCTACTCTCTTCTTTCTTCTTTTGCTCGAGGATGAGTAAACCTTCTAAGTTTGGTGTGGTAAAAGCATTGCTTTTTGTTTTTTCATAACCATTTATGGCATCCAAGGCCGGAGAAACCTCTAGAAAGAGGAAAGGGAAGGCAAAAGCTTCCACCTCCGAGTCATGGGAGATGGAGAGATTCATCTCAAGGGTGCATCAAGACCACTTCTATGAAGTTGTGGCCTTGAAGAAGGTGATCCCCGAGGTCCCTTTCAAACTCAAAAAGAGTGAATATCCGGAGATCCGACATGAGATCCGAAGAAGAGGTTGGGAAGTTCTTACCAACCCCATTCAACAAGTCGGAATCTTAATGGTTTAAGAGTTCTATGCCAATGCATGGATCACCAAGAGCCATGATCAAAGTGTGAGCCCGAACCCAAAGAATTGGCTTACAATGGTTCGGGGGAAATGCTTAGATTTTAGTCCGGAAAATGTAAGGTTGGCATTCAACTTGCCCATGATGCAAGGAGATGAACACCCTTACACTAGAAGGGTCAACTTTGATCAAAGGTTGGACCAAGTCCTCATAGACATCTGTGAAGAGGGCGCCCAATAGAAGAGAGATTCAAGAGGGAAGCCGGTTCAAATGAGAAGGCATGACCTCAAGCCCGTAGCTAGGGGATGGTTGGAGTTTATCCAACGCTCAATCATTCCCACTAGCAACCGGTCCGAAGTTACTATAGACCGGGCCATCATGATTCATAGCATCATGATTGGAGAAGAAGTAGAAGTTCATGAGGTTATAGCCCAAGAACTTTATAAGGTGGCGGACAAGTCCTCTACCTTGGCATGATTAGCCTTTCCTCATCTCATTTGTCACCTCTGTTATTCAGTTGGAGTTGACATAGAGGGAGACATCCCCATTGATGAGGACAAGCCCATCACTAAGAAAAGGATGGAGCAAACAAGAGATCCCACTCATCATGAAATCCCTGAGATGCCTCAAGGGATGCATTTTCCTCTACAAAACTATTGGGAGCAAATCAACACCTCCCTAGGAGAATTGAGTTCCAACATGGGACAACTAAGGGTGGAGCACCAAGAACATTCCATCCTCCTCCATGAAATTAAAGAAGATCAAAGAATCATGAGAGAGGAGCAACAAAGGCAAGGAAGAGACATTGAGGAGCTCAAGCACTCCATAAGATCTTCAAGAGGAAGAACAAGTCGCCATCACTAAGGTGGACCCGTTCTTTAATTTCCTTGTTCTTTATTTTCCTGTTTTTCGAAAAATCATGCTTATGTTTATCTATGTTTGTGTCTTATGATCATTAGTGTCTTAGTGTCTATGCCTTAAAGTTATGAATGTCCTATGAATCCATCACCTTTCTTGAATGAAAAATGTTCTTAATTAAAAAAAGAGAAGAATTGCATGAATTTTAAATTTTATAACAGATTAATTATTTTGATGTGGTGGCAATACTTTTATTTTCTGAATGTATGCTTGAACAGTGCATATGTCTTTTGAATTTGTGGTTCATGAATGGTTGGCTCTTGAAAGAATGATGAAAAAGGAGACATGTTACTGAGGATCTGAAAAATCATAAAAATGATTCTTGAAGCAAGAAAAAGCAGTGAATACAAAAAAAAAAGAAGAAGCGAAAAAAAAAAGGAGAAAAACGAAAAAAAAAAGAGAAGAAAAAGAAAAAGAAAGAAATAAAGTTGTGATCCAAAGCAAAAAGAGTGTGCTTAAGAATCCTGGACACCTCTAATTGGGGACTCTAGCAAAGCTGAGTCACAATCTGAAAAGGTTCACCCAATTATGTGTCTGTGGCATGTATGTATCCGGTGGTAATACTGGAAGACAGAGTGCTTTGGGCCACGGCCAAGATTCATAAAGTAGCTGTGTTCAAGAATCATCATACTTAACTAGGAGAATCAATAACACTATTTGGATTCTGAGTTCCTATAGAAGCCAATCATTCTGAATTTCAAAGGATAGAGTGAGATGCCAAAACTATTCAGAGGCAAAAAGCTAAAAGCCCCGCTCATCTAATTAATACTGATCTTCATAGATGTTTTTGGAATTCATTGTATATTCTCTTCTTTTTATCTTATTTGATTTTCAGTTGCTTGGGGACAAGCAACAATTTAATTTTGGTGTTGTGATGAGCGGATAATTTATACGCTTTTTGGCATTGTTTTTAGTATGTTTTAGTTAGTTTTTAGTATATTTTTATTAGTTTTTAGTTAAAATTCACTTTTCTGGACTTTACTATGAGTTTGTGTGTTTTTCTGTGATTTCAGGTATTTTCTGGCTGAAATTGAGGGACTTGAGCAAAAATCTGATTCAGAGACTAAAAAGGACTGCAGATGCTGTTGGATTCTGACCTCCCTGCACTCGAAGTGGATTTTCTGGAGCTACAGAAGCCCAATTGGCGCGCTCTCAACGGCGTTGGAAAGTAGACATCCTGGGCTTTCCAGCAATGTTTAATAGTCCATACTTTTCCCGAGATTTGATGGCCCAAACCGGCGTTCCAAATCAGCTCAAGAATGCCCGGTGTTAAACGCCGGAACTGGCACAAGAATGGGAGTTAAACGCCCAAACTGGCACAAAAGCTGGCGTTTAACTCCAAGAAAAGTCTCTACACAAAAATGCTTCAATGCTCAGCCCAAGCACACACCAAGTGGGCCCGGAAGTGGATTTTTATGTCATTTACTCATTTCTGTAAACCCTAGGCTACTAGTTCTCTACAAATAGGACCTTTTGCTATTGTATTTTCATCTTTAGATCTTTGAATCTTTGGATCCTTGATCATTTGGAGTCTTTTGATCATGTTTTGGGGGCTGGCCTCACGGCCATGCCTGAACCTTGTTCTTATGTATTTTCAACGGTGGAGTTTCTACACACCATAGATTAAGGTGTGGAGCTCTGCTGTACCTCGAGTATTAATGCAATTACTATTGTTCTTCTATTCAATTCAGCTTGTTCTTATTCCAAGATATTCATTCGCACTCAAGAACTTGATGAATGTGATGATTATGTGACACTCATCATCATTCTCACTTATGAACGCGTGCCTGACAACCACTCCCGTTCTACAAGCAAACAAGGCTTGAATGTTTATCTCTTGGATTCCTTAATCGGAATCTTCGTGGTATAAGCTAGAATTGATGGCGGCATTCAAGAGAATCTGGAAGGTCTAAACCTTGTCTGTGGTATTCTGAGTAGGATTCAATGATTGAATGACTGTGACGAGCTTCAAACTCCTGAAGGCTGGGCGTTAGTGACAGACGCAAAAGAATCAATGGATTCTATTCCAACCTGATTGAGAACCGACAGATGATTAGTCGTGCCGTGACAGGGTGCGTTGAACATTTTCACTGAGAGGACGGGATTGTAGCCACTGACAATGGTGATGCCCAACATACAGCTTGCCTTGGAAAGGAGTAAGAAGGATTGGATGAAGACAGTAGGAAAGCAGAGAGACGGAAGGGACAAAGCATCTCCATACGCTTATCTGAAGTTCTCACCAATGAATTACATAAGTATCTCTATCTTTATGTTTTATTCATATATCATCCATAACCATTTGAATCTGCCTGACTGAGATTTACAAGGTGACCATAGCTTGCTTCATACCAACAATCTCCGTGGGATCGACCCTTACTCGCGTAAGGTTTATTACTTGGACGACCCAGTGCACTTGCTGGTTAGTTGTGCGAAGTTGTGTTTATACCATGGTATTAAGCACCAAGTTTTTGGATTCATTACCGGGGATTATTTGAGTTGTGAAAAGTAGTGATCACAATTTCGTGCACCACCTAGGTTACTAGTTTAGTATTTAAACCACTTTTAGAGACTTATTTTGTATCTCATGACATTTTTAGATCTGAACTTTGTACCTTTTGACGGCATGAGTCTCTAAACTCCATTGTTGGGGGTGAGGAGCTCTGCAGCGTCTCGATAAATTAATGCAATTATTTCTGTTTTCCATTCAAACACGCTTGTTCCTATCTAAGATGTTCATTCGCGCTTCACTATGAAGAAGGTGATGATCCATGACACTCATCACCTTCCTCAATCCACGAACGTGTGCCTGACAACCACCTCCGTTCTACAATAAATTGAATGAGTATCTCTTAGATTCCTTAATCAGAATCTTCGTGGTATAAGCTAGAATCCATTGGCAGCATCCTTGAGAATCCAGAAAGTCTAAACCTTGTCTGTGATATTCCGAGTAGGATTCTGGGATTGGATAATTGTGACGAGCTTCAAACTCGCGAGTGTTGGGCGTAGTGACAGACGCAAAAGGATCAATGGATCTTATTCCGACATGATCGAGAATCGACAGATGATTAGCTGTGCTGTGACAGAGTATTTGGACCATTTTCACTGAGAGGATGGGAAGTAGCCATTGACAACAGTGATGCCCTACATACAGCTTGCCATGGAAGGAGCCTTGCCTGTATGAAAGTGAGAAAGCATTATGTTGCAGGAATTCAGAGGACAAAGCATCTCCAAAACTCCAACATATTCTCCATTATTGCGTAACAATTATTTATTTTACGCCCTTTCATTCTTTTTACAATTGAAATTAAAGAACCCTATTGGTATCCTGACTAAGAATAATAAGATAACCATAGCTTGCTTCAAGCCAACAATCTCTGTGGGATTCGACCCTTACTCACGTAAGGTATTACTTGGACGACCCAGTGCACTTGCTGGTTAGTTGTGCGGAATTACATAGTGTGAAGTAATTTTTGTGTGCCAAGTTTTTGGCACCGTTGCCGGGGATTGTTTGAGTTTGAACAACTGACGGTGAATCTTGTTGCTTAGATTAGGAAAAATTTGTCTTTTTTTACACTAGAATTGCATCTTTTTATTATCCCTTCAAAAAAAATTTTCAAAAAAATATTATTTTTCTTTATTAATTTTTAGTTTTTCTGTGAGTTTAGTGTCATGTTTTAAGTTTGGTGTCAATTGCATGCTTTTCTTTGTCTTTCAATTTTCGAATTGCATGTTCTTTATTTTTCCTTGATCTTCAAATTGTTCTTGTCAATTTTTCTTGTTTGATCTTTGGTTTTTCCTATTCTGTGTGTTTTCGTGTTTTCCTTATGCATTTTCAAAATATTAGTTTTCAAAAAAATTTATTTTTATTTATTAAAAATACCTCTTTAAAACACGTTACATTTATAGCTAAATTGGCTAGAGCGTTGGTTTGTGTTCTTGGTAATTGGGTATCTTATTTTAATCTTTTTCAAAAATAATTTTTCTTTAATTGAATCTTGTGCCAAACTTTAAGTTTGGTGTTTTCTTGTTAATCTTTCTTTAATTTTCGAAAATTTTATTGTGGTTTTCTAAAAATTTTAAGTTTGGTATTTTTTCTTTTGTTCTTGTTGTTCTTGTGAGTCTTCAAAGTGTTATTGAGTCTTCTTTGTGTTTTTATCTTAAAATTTTTAAGTTTGGTGTTCCTTGGTATTTTCCCTCCAAAATTTTTGAAAACAAGGAGCATTAGATCTAAAAATTTTAAGTCTTGGGTCTCTTATGTGTTTTTCTCTTTCATCATAAAATTCAAAATTCAAAAAATATATATTTTTTCTAACTATTTTTAAAGCAATTTTTTCGAATTTTTTTTCTAAAAATTTCAGAATTCATTTTTAAATTTTTAAAATTATAGCTTTTTCAAAAATATTCTAACCACTTTCTCTCTCCTCACTTTTTCAAAATTCTTCATAAAATATTTTCAAATTCTTTTTGTTTTTCTTTTTATTTTAGTTTTTATTTTATTTTATTTTATTATTTCGAAACCTCCTCTATAATAATAAAATAAATAAAATAAATTCACATCATCTCCCTTTCTCCATTATGGACTTAAGTGGAAATGGACAGTCCAGAAGGACTCTGGGGTCATATGCTAACCCCACTACTGCTTCATATGGGAGTAGTATCTGTATACCCTCCATTGGAGTTAGTAGTTTTGAGTTGAATCCTCAGCTCATTATCATGGTGCAGCAAAATTGCCAGTATTCTGGTCTTCCACAGGAAGAACCTACAGAGTTTCTGCCACAGTTTTTACAAATTGCTGACACAGTACATGATAAAGAAGTAGATCAGGATGTCTACATATTATTACTATTTCCATTTGCTGTAAAAGACCAAGCTAAAAGGTGGTTAAATAACCAACCTAAGGCTAGCATAAAGACATGGAAACAGCTGTCAGAAAAATTTCTGAATCAATACTTCCCTCCAAAATGGATGACACAGCTAAGGCTAAGCATCCAAGGCTTTAAACAAGGAGATAATGAATCCCTTTATGATTCCTGGGAGAGATACAGAGAGATGCTAAGAAAATGCCCTATGAAATGTTTTCAGAGTGGGTGCAGTTAGACATCTTCTATTATGGGCTTACAGAGAGAGCTCAGATTTCTCTAGACCACTCAGCTGGTGGATCTATACACATGAGAAAAATAATTGAAGAAGCTCAAGAGCTCATTGATACAGTTGCCAGAAATCAGCATCTGTACCTAAGCAGTGAACCTTCCATGAAAGAAGAGGTTAAAACAGTAACTGCTGAACTCAGTCCTGCAGAACAAGTTACTGAATTCAATCAGCAACTGGATTTTTTAACAAAATAGTTAGCCGAATTCAAGGAGATATTGCAAGAAACAAGAATGGCTAATATGAATATGGAAGTGCAGTTGAAGCAAACAGAACAGCAGTTATCAAAACAAATAACAAAAGAGTGCCAAGCAGTACAATTAAGAAGTGGGAAAATATTAAATACCTCACTTCAAGATAGCAGGAAGCCAAGAAATGAACAAACTGCTACCCAAAATCCCTCTGAGGACAGTCAGAGCCCAGAGAGGAATAATTCTGGCGCTCAAACGCCAGAAAAGGGGTGGAAAGCTAGCATTGAACGCCCAACCCATGCTCAGTCCTGGCGTTCAACGCCAGAAACAGGCAAGGAATTGGTGTTGAACGCCCAAAGGAAGCACAGTTCTGGCTTTCAGACGCCAGAAACAGGTAAGGAGTTGGCATCTAACGCCACTCCAGCCTCCACCCCTGGCATTCAAATGCCAGTGGGAGATCAGACACGTACAAGTGCTGATAGCAACCCCTCTAAAAAGGCTTCTCAACCCACATCTGTAGGCAATAAACCTACAGCAACTAAGGTTGAGGAATACAAAGCCAAAATACCTTATCCTCAGAAACTCCACCAAGCGGAACAGGATAAGCAATTTGTCCGCTTTGCATACTATCTCAGGACTCTTGAAATAAAGATTCCGTTTGCAGAGGCACTTGAGCAAATACCCTCTTATGCTAAGTTAATGAAAAAGATCTTAAGTCATAAGAAGGATTGGAGGGATACTGAAAAAGTTTACCTCACTGAAGAATGCATTGCAGTCATTCTGAAAAGCTTACTTGAGAAGCTTAAAGATCCCGGAAGCTTTATGATACCATGCACATTAGAGGGTACTTGTACCAAGCAAGCTTTATGTGATCTTGGGGCAAGTATCAACCTAATACCTGCATCTACTATCAGAAAGCTTGGTTTGACTGAAGAAATCAAACCAACTTGGATATGTCTTCAACTTGCTGATGGCTCCATTAAATACCCATCAGGCGTGATTGAAGACATGAATGTCAAGGTTGGGCCATTTGCCTTTCCCACTGACTTTGTGGTGCTGGAAATGGAGGAGCACAAGAGTGCAACTCTCATTCTAGGAAGACCTTTCCTAGCAACTGGACGAATCCTCATTGACATCCAAAAAGGGGAAGTGACCCTGAGAGTCAATGAAGACGAGTTTAAGTTGAATGTTGTCAAAGCTATGCAGCATCCAGACACCCCAAATGACTGCATGAGCATTGATATTATTGACTCTCTGGTAAAAGAGGTCAATATGACTGAGAGTCTCGAATCAGAGCTAGAGGATATCTTTAAAGATACTCAGCCTGATCTGGAAGAATCAAAAGAGAATAATAGAACCTCTGAAAATCTCTCAAGAAGAGGAGAAACCTCCCAAACCCGAGCTCAAACCATTACCACCATCCCTGAAATATGCATTTCTAGGAGAAGGTGATACCTTTCCTATAATCATAAGCTCTACCTTAGAGCCACAGGAAGAGGAAGCACTAATTCAAGTGCTAAGGACACACAAGACAGCTCTTGGGTGGTCCATCAGTGATCTTAAGGGCATTAGCCCAGCCAGATGCATGCACAAGATCCTATTGGAGGGTGACGCTAAGCCAGTGGTTCAACCACAAAGGCGGCTGAATCCAGCCATGAAGGAGGTGGTGCAGAAGGAGATAACTAAATTACTAGAGGCTGGGATCATTTATCCTACTTCTGATAGCCCCTGGGTAAGCCCTGTCCAAGTTGTCCCTAAGAAAGGTGGCATGACAGTGGCTCATAATGAAAAAAATGAACTGGTTCCTACAAGAACAGTTACAGGGTGGCGTATGTGTATTGATTATAGAAGGCTCAATACAGCCACCAGAAAGGATCATTTTCCTTTACCATTCATAGACTAGATGCTAGAAAGACTAGCAGGTCATGAATACTACTGCTTCCTAGATGGATATTCAGGTTATAATCAAATTGTAGTAGACCCCCAGGATCAAGAGAAAACAGCATTCACATGTCCATCCGGAGTATTTGCATACAGAAGGATGCCATTTGGCCTGTGCAATGCACCTGCAACCTTTCAAAGGTGCATGCTCTCAATTTTCTCTGATATGGTGAAAAAATTTCTGGAAGTCTTCATGGATGACTTTTCAGTATTTGGAGATTCATTCAGCTCTTGTCTTGACTATCTAGCACTTGTTCTAAAGAGGTGCCAAGAGACTAACCTGGTTTTAAACTGGGAAAAATGTCACTTTATGGTGACTGAAGGAATTGTCCTTGGGCACAAAATTTCGAACAAGGGAATAGAGGTGGATCAAGCTAAGGTAGAGGTAATTGAAAAATTACCACCACCTGCCAATGTTAAGGCAATCAGAAGCTTTCTGGGGCATGCAGGATTCTATAAGAGGTTTATAAAAGATTTTTCAAAAATCGCCAAACCTCTGAGTAATCTGCTAGCTGCTGACATGCCATTTATCTTTGATAAGAAGTGTCTGCAGGCATTTGAGACTCTGAAAGCTAAGCTGGTCACAGCACCAATCATCTCTGCACCAGACTGGACATTACCATCTGAACTGATGTGTGATGCCAGTGACCATGCCATTGGTACAGTGTTGGGACAAAGGCATGACAAGCTTCTGCACGTCATTTACTATGCCAATCGTGTTTTAAATGACGCACAGAAGAACTACACAACCACAGAAAAAGAGTTACTTGCAATGGTTTACGCCATTGGCAAGTTCATATCTTATTTAGTAGGCTCAAAAGTGATTGTGTACACTAACCATGCTGCTCTTAAATATCTACTCACAAAGTAGGATTTAAAACCCAGACTCATCAGATGGGTGTTGCTTCTGCAAGAGTTTGATATAGAAATAAGAGATAGAAAAGGGACAGAGAATTAAGTAGCAGATCACTTATTCCGAATAGAACCAGTAGAAGGGGCGTCCCTCCCTCTTACTGAGATCTCTGAAAACTTTCCAGATGAGCAACTCTTTGCCATTCAAGAAGTGCCATGGTTTGCAGACATTGCGAACTACAAGGCAGTGAGATTCATACCCAAAGAGTACAGTAGGCAGCAATAAAAAAATTGATCAAGGATGCAAAATACTATCTTTGGGATGAACCATATCTCTTCAAGAGATGTGCAGACGGAGTAATCCGTAGATATGTGCCTAAAGAAGAAGCACAAAAGATCCTCTGGCATTGCCATGGATCACAGTATGGAGGACATTTTGGAAGTGAGCGAACAGCCACAAGAGTCCTCCAATGTGGCTTCTACTGGCCTACTCTCTATAAAGACTCCCGAGTGTTTATACTTAATTGTGACAGTTGCCAAAGATCTGGCAATCATTTCTACAATAAACAGCTTTACCCTAAACTGCCTCAACAAGGGATCTTGGATATTGAGTTGTTTGATGTATGGGGTATTGACTTCATGGGGCCTTTTTCACCATCATACTCAAACACTTATATTCTGGTGGCAGTGGATTATGTGTCCAAATGGGTGGAAGCTATTGCAACACCCACTCATGATACTAAGACAGTGCTGAAATTCCTCCAGAAACACATCTTCAGCAGATTTGGTATCCCTAGAGTACTAATCAGTGATGGGTGCACTCATTTCTGCAATAAATAGCTTTACTCTGCTTTGGTTCGATATGGAGTTAGCCACAGGGTGGCCACTCTATATCATCCACAGACAAATGGGCAAGCTGAAGTCTCTAATAGAGAACTTAAAAGAATTTTAGAACGGACTCTGATTAACCGTAGAAGGGATTGGGCAAGAAGCTTGGATGATGCTCTGTGGGCATACAGAACAGCATTCAAGACCCCTATAGGAACTTCTCCATACCAGCTTGTGTATGGAAAGCCTGTCACTTGCCAGTGGAACTGGAACATAGGGCCTACTGGGCAACCAGATTCCTAAACCTTGATGCCAAGTTAGCTGGAGAAAAACGATTGCTCCAGTTAAATGAGCTAGAGGAATTTAGACTCAATGCTTTCGAAAATGCAAAAATATACAAAGAGAAAGCAAAAAGATGGCATGATAAGAAGTTGTCATCCAGAGTCTTTGAGCCAAGGCAAAAAGTTCTGCTGTTTAATTCTAGGCTCAGATTATTCCCCGGGAAATTGAAATCCCGGTGGAGAGGTCCATATGTGATTACAAGTGTGTCACCATATGGATACGTAGAGCTTCAGGATAATGATTCTAATAAAAAGTTCATTGTTAATGGACAGAGAGTCAAACATTATCTTGAAAGCAATTTTGAGCAAGAATGCTCAAAACTGAGACTTGATTAAAGCTCAGTAATAGTCCAGCTAAAGACAATAAAGAAGCGCTTGCTGGGAGGCAACCCAGCCATTAACAAAGTTTATTTTTCAATTATTGATTTTTATAAGATTAATATTAATTTTCTTCAAGGTAAAATGGCAATTGCATGAGTTCACAGAGTTACAGAAGGATTCAGAGAATAAAACAGCAAAAAGAAGCTCACTGGTGCGAAAAAGCCAGTAAGAGATTTTTGGGCGTTCAACGCCCAAAAGAAGCATCTACTGGGCGTTCAACGCCAGTAGAGATAGCCATCTGGGCGGTAAACGCCAGAAAGAAGCATCTTCTGGGCATTGAATGCCAGAAAGAAGCACCTTCTGGGCGTTTAACGCTAGATTCACAGCATCCTGGGCGTTCAGAAAAACGCCTAGTGACAAAGGAGTTTCTGGCGTTCAATGCCAGCCAGAAGCAACAGCTGGGCGTTGAACGCCCAGGAGAGGCTACAAATGGGCGTTAAACGCCCAAAACATGCAGCGTTTGGGCGTTTAACGCCAGGATTGTGGGGAGGAGGTAAATTCGTTTTTACTTCACATTTTTTCCAATTTTCATATTTCAATTCATGATTTCTTGCATAAACATGTTACAAACTCTCATCCTTCAATTCCAAAAATTTTAATCCTAATTTCTAAAATCCCTTTTTAAAAAATATCAAATGTATCTTAATTCATAAACACAAATCTTTTTCAAATCCCATCCAACTTCGTTTCAAATTTTTTTTTTCAAAACTCAATTATCTTTTCAAATTCATCTCAAATCTTTTTCAAAATAAAAATTCAGATTTATCTCTTTCAAATATCTTTCACAATTTTTTAATTTTAAATTATATCTTTTTCCTATCATATTTATCTTTTACAAATCATATCTTCTATCTTATCTTTCTTCAAAATTTTCGAAAACCCACCCCTCCCTTTAAATCCACATTCAGCCTCCCTCCTCTCATCCACCATTCGATACTAGCTCTCCTTCTATCCCTCTCCTTTCCTTTCTTTTGCTTGAGGACAAGCAAACCTCTAAGTTTGGCGTGTTTATCCGTGATCACTAAACCATACCCACTAAGTTTGGCAAAAATCCCAACGTCAGCAGCATCCTTGAGAATCCGGAAAGTCTAAACCTTGTCTGTGGTATTTCGAGTAGGATTCTGGGATTGGATGACTATGACGAGCTTCAAACTCGCGAGTGTTGGGCGTAGTGACAGACGCAAAATGATCAATGGATCTTATTCCGACATGATCGAGAACCGACAGATGATTAGCCGTGCTGTGACAGAGCATTTAGACCATTTTTACTGAGAGGATGGGAAGTAGCCATTGACAATGGTGATGCCCTACATACAGCTTGCCATGGAAGGAGCCTTGCATGTATGAAAGTGAGAAAGCATTATGTTGCAGGAATTCAGAGGACAAAGCATCTCCAAAACTCCAACATATTCTCCATTATTGCGTAACAATTATTTATTTTACGCCCTTTCATTCTTTTTACAATTGAAATTAAAGAACCCTATTGGTATTCTGACTAAGAATAATAAGATAACCATAGCTTGCTTCAAGCCAGCAATCTCCATGGGATTCGACCCTTACTCACGTAAGGTATTACTTGGACGACCCATTGCACTTGCTGGTTAGTTGTGCGGAATTACAGAGTGTGAAGTAATTTTCGTGCACCAATGGATAACGAAAATATCGTTGAAGATAGAACAAACATCATACACGATGCATAATTTTAAGTAAATCAAATGACTATTACTAACCTACATCATCTTGAGCCAATACAAATTTTAACTATTGTAAGGGAAGAGTTAAAAAAGAGACAAAATATCTATGTCACATCTCTTTCATGTGTTACAATGCATGTCTTGCATTTATTAGAATTATTATCACAATATAGGCTTAGGTAAATTTATAATGACAACTTGAAAAGAGAAATTAGGTGTACTCAGTTAATGACACGTTTATTGAAGTTTGAAAAATGCCAGATGTCATACGTATGGGCCCTGAAGCATTTAGGCAGTTGTGTCAAAAATTAAGAAAAACTGGTAAAGTAAAGGATTCAACTCGCTCTACGGTTGAAGAGCAAGTCGCTAAATTCTTACATATTATAGGGCATAATGTTAAAACTAGAACCATGTCTTTCTTCTTCCACCGCTCAGGGGAGACAATCAGTCGTCACTTTCACAATATCCTACAAACTATTCTATCATTAGAGAGAGAATTTTTGAAACAACCATCTGGTGAGGATATTCCTTATGAAATACTTAATAATAGTCGATTCTATCCCTTTTTTTAAGGTACTAACTCGTTTAATTTAGTTAGTGATGAGTGGATATTTTATACGCTTTTTGGCACTGTTTTCTTAGTGTTTTTAGTATATTTTGTTAAGTTTTATTATGTTTTAATAGGTTTTAGTGCAAAATTCACATTTTGGATACTACTTTGAGCTTTTATGTTTTTCTTATGATTTTAGGTGATTTTTGGGTGAAATTGGCAAATTTTGGCAAAGTCTGATTCAGAGGCAAAGAAATGATAGCAGATGTTGTCAAATCCTGACCACCATGCATTCAAACGAGCATTTTTGGAGCTACAGAGGTCCAATTGACGGCTCTCAACAGCGTTGGAAAGCTAACTTCCAGGGCTTTCCAGCAATATATAATTGTTTATATTTTTCTTTGGATTGGACTGCCCAAAACGGGCGTTGAATGCCCAAACTACCCCCTTTCTGGCGTTCAACGCCCAAACAGGACCAACCTCCCAAGTTGAACGCCCAAACTGGTGTTCAATGCACCAAGAGAGAAAAGGAAGCAGCGTGGGCACTCCCTAGTGGGCGTTCAACGCCCACTCAACCCAGTTGGACACCAAGCTCAGCCCAATCACTTACCAAGTGGGCCCTAAAGTGGATTTTAGCACTTCTTAGCTTATTTTATTTTCTTTTGTAATTTAAAACAATATCTTTTAGGTAGTCTTAGAGTTTTTATTATAAATAAGGAACTTCCTTCTTCCTGAGGACTATGCCTCCCAGGAGGAGAGAAGCACAGACACATTATTTCTATACATTATGAGCAACTAAACCTCCCATGTTAAGGTTAGGAGTTCTGTTGATTCCAATGGATTAATACAATTACTTTTCTACTTCAATCTATGTTTGATTCTATTCTATGATGCATTGTCGTTCTTCATCCTTATGAATTTGAGGTGGAATGAAAGTATGACCACCTGTTCTACATGAGTTCTTTACGAGTCTTGACCCGGATAGTATTGAGCTATAGCTTGAGAGTGCATCATGGGTTCCAATAAGTTACTTGAGCTAATTGGGATATGTGACATGAAATTCTATTAGTCAGGGGTAATTGAGGTTCCTGTGGCTTTAAGGGCTAGAATCATAGAATGTCATTCTCTGATCCGGAAGATCCGACCTTGTCTGTGGCATTTTGAGTATGATCATCAAAAGATTGAATTGTGCGCGCTTCACCCTCTCGCAAATTGATGTAGCCTGTTTGGGTGTTTGGTTTGGATCTGAGGAGATTAATGACCACGACAAATGGCTTAATCACTTACAACCTTGCCATTGAAGGAATTATTCATCGTTTGAGTAGTTAGTATGACGTGTTAATCCAAAAGAATAAGTATCTCTGAAGCCTTAACTGACATCTCGTTACTGTTTTTATGTTTCATTATTATTTCTTGTTCATGCGCCTACAACAAATAACAACTATCTTTCCATTCGCTTGACTAAGATCTGTAGGATAACCACAGATTGCTCAATCCGGCAATCCTTGTGGGATTCGACCCTCACTCACCCGAGGTATTACTTGGACAACTCGGTACACTTGCCAGTTGGTGGACGAAATTGTGATCATCAACAATGGCTCCAAAGACTTGGTAGCGCTCTCAAACGTGAATCACACTTAGTCACAACTCCGTACAACTGACCAGCAAGTGCACTGGGTCGTCCAAGTAATACCTTACGTGAGTAAGGGTCGATCCCACGGAGATTGTTGGTATGAAGCAAGCTATGGTCATCTTGTAAATCTCATTCAGGCAGATAATAATTGGTTATGGGAAATATAAAGAGATACTTGCTTTAAATAATAAAGGATAGAAATACTTATGTAAATTAATGGTGGGAATTTCAGATAAGCGTATGGAGATGCTTGTCCCTGTTGAATCTCTGCTTTCCTACTGCTTTCATCCAATCCTTCTTACTCCTTTCCATGGCAAGCTATATGTAGGGAATCACCGTTGTCAATGGCTACATCTCATCCTCTCAGTGAAAATGGTCCAAATGCTCTGTCACAGCACGGCTAATCATCTGTCGGTTCTCAATCAGGTTGGAATAGAATCCCGGGATTCTTTTGCGTCTGTCACTAACGCCCAGCCTTCAGGAGTTTGAAGCTCGTCATAGTCATTCAATCCCAGAATCCTACTCGGAATACCACAGACAAGGTTAGACTTTCTGGATTCCCATGAATGCCGCCATCAATTCTAGCTTATACCACGAAGATTCTGATTAAGGAATCCAAGAGATATGCGCCCGATCTAAGGTAGAACGAAAGTGGTTGTCAGTCACGCGCGTTCATAGGTTAGAATGATGATGAGTGCCATGGATCATCACATTCATCAAGTTGAAGTGCAACGAATATCTTAGAACAGGAATAAATCGAATTGGATGGAAAATAATAGTAATTGCATTAAAACTTGAGGTACAGCAGAGCTCCACACCCTTAATCTATGGTGTGCAGAAACTCCACTGTTCAAAATACATAAGTGAAAGGTTCAGGCATGGCCGAATGGCCAGCCCCCATGATCTGAGAACTAAACATCCCAAGATGTCTAATACAATAGAAAACTATCCTATTTATACTAGACTAGCTACTAGGGTTTACAAGAGTAAGTAATTGATGCATAAATCCACTTCCAGGGCCCACTTGGTGTATGTTTGGGCTGAGCTTGATCTATCCACGAGTTGAGGCTTCTCTTGGAGTTGAACTCCAAGTTGTAACGTGTTTTGGGCGTTCAACTCCGGTTCGTGACGTGTTTCTGGCGTTTGACTCCAGACAGCAACATGGAGCTGGCGTTGAGCACCGGTTTACATCGTCAAATCATGAATAAAGTATGGACTATTATATATTAATGGAAAGCTCTGGATGTCTACTTTCCAAAGCCGTTGAGAGCGCGCCATTTGGAGTTCTGCAGCTCCAGAAAATCCATTTCGAGTGCAGGGAGGTCAGATTCCAACAGCATCAGCAGTCCTTTGTCAGCCTCCTGTCAGAGTTTTGCTCAGGTCCCTCAATTTCAGCCAAAAAATACCTGAAATCATAGAAAAACACACAAACTCATAGTAAAGTCCAGAAATATGAATTTAGCATAAAAACTAATGAAAACATCCCTAAAAGTAACTAGATTATATTAAAAACTACCTAAAAACAATGCCAAAAAGCGTATAAATTATCCGCTCATCACAACACCAAACTTAAATTGTTGCTTGTCCCCAAGCAACTGAAAATCAATTAGGATAAAAAGAAGAGAATATACTATAAATTTCAAAATATCAATGAATATTAATTCTAATTAGATGAGCGGGACTTGTAGCTTTTTGCTTCTGAACAGTTTTGGCATCTCACTTTTTCCTTTGAAGTTTAGAATGACTGGCTTCTCTAGGAACTTAGAATTTCGGATAGTGTTATTGATTCTCCTAGTTAAGTATGTTGATTCTTGAACACAGCTACTTTTATGACTCTTGGCCGTGGCCCTAAGCATTTTGTTTTCCAGTATTACCACCGGATACATAAATGCCACAGACACATGACTGGGTGAACCTTTTCAGATTGTGACTCAGCTTTGCTAGAGTCCCCAGTTAGAGGTGTCCAAAGCTCTTAAGCACACTCTTTTTGCTTTGGATCACGACTTTAACCACTCAGTCTCAAGCTTTTCACTTGGACCTTCATGCCACAAGCACATGGTTAGGGACAGCTTGATTTAGCCGCTTAGGCCTGGATTTTATTTCCTTGGGCCCTCCTATCCATTGATGCTCAAAGCCTTGGATCCTTTTACCCTTGTCTTTTGGTTTTAAGGGCTATTGGCTTTTTCTGCTTGCTTTTTCTTTTTCTTTCTATTTTTTTTTTGCCATTTTTTTCCGCAAGCTTTTGCTTTTTCACTGCTTTTTCTGGCTTCAAGAATCAATTTCATGATTTTTCAGATTATCAATAACATTTCTCTTGGTTCATCATTCTTTCAAGAGCCAACAATTTTAACATTCATAAACAACAAGATCAAAAATATGCACTGTTCAAGCATTCATTCAGAAAACAGAAAGTATTGTCACCACATCAATATAATTAAACTAAATTCAAGGATAATTTCGAAATTCATGTACTTCTTGTTCTTTTGAATTAGAAACATTTTTCATTTAAGAGAGGTGAAGGATTCATGAAATTATTCATAACTTTAAGACATAGTTACTAACTACTAATGATCATGAAGTAGAGACACAAAACATAGATGAACATATAACATAAAAACCGAAAAGCAGAAAAATATAAGAACAAGGAATGAGTCCACCTTAGTGGCGTCTTCTTCTTGAAGAACCAATGATGTCCTTAAGCTCTTCTATGTCCCTTCCTTGCCTTTGTTGCTCCTCCCTCATTGCTCTTTGATTTTCTCTTATTTCATGGAGAATGATGGAGTGCTCTTGATGTTCCACCCTTAATTGTTCCACATTGTAACTCAAATCTTCTAAGGAAGTGTTGAGTTGTTCCCAATAGTTGTTGGGAGGAAAGTGCATCCCTTGAGGCATCTCCGGGATTTCTTGGTGATGAGCTTCCTCAGCGTCCCTTGGGCTCCATGAGTGGGCTCTCTTGTTTGCTCCATCCTTTTCTTAGTGATGGGCTTGTCTTCCTCAATGAGGATGTCTCCTTCTATGATAACTCCAGCTGAGTAACATAGATGGCAAATAAGATGAGGAAAAGCTAGCCTTGCCAAAGTAGAGGACTTATCGGCTATTTTGTAGAATTCATGGGAGATGACTTCATGAACTTCTACTTCCTCTCCAATCATGATGCTATGAATCATGATGGCCCGATCCAGAGTAACTTCAGATCGGTTGCTAGTGGGGATGATGGAGCGTTGAATGAACTCCAACCATCCTCTAGCCACAGGCTTGAGGTCCAGTCTTCTTAGTTGAACCGGCTTGCCTTTGGAGTCTCTTTTCCATTGAGCTCCTTCCACACATATGTCCATAAAGACTTGGTCCAACCTTTGATTAAAGTTGACCCTTCTAGTGTAAGGGCGTGCATCTCCTTGCATCATGGGCAAGTTAAATGCCAACCTCATATTTTCCGGACTAAAATCTAAGTATTTTTCCCCGAACCATTGTAAGATAGTTCTTTGGATTCGGGTTCATACTTTGATCATGGTTCCTAGTGATCCATGCATTGGCATAGAACTCTTGAACCATTAAAATTCCGACTTGTTGAATGGGGTTGGTTAGAACTTTCCAACCTCTTCTTTAGATCTCATGTCGGATCTCCGGATACTCATTTTTCTTGAGCTTGAAAGGGACCTCAGGGATCACCTTCTTCTTGGCCACAACATCATAGAAGTGGTCTTGATGGGCTTTGGAGATGAATCTTTCCATCTCCCATGACTCGGAGGTGGAAGCTTTTGTCTTCCCTTTCCCTTTTCTAGAGGATTCTCCGGCCTTAGGTGCCGTTAATGGTAATGGAAAAACAAAAAGCTTATGCGTTTACCACACCAAACTTAAAATATTGCTCGCCCTCGAGCAAGAGAAGAAAGAAGAGAAGAAGAAGACGAAGAAAATATGGAGGAGAAGGGAAAGTGTAGGATTTGGCCAAGGTATAGAAGAGGGGGTTGTGTTGTGTGAAAATGAAGTAGAATGGAGGGTATATATAGGGAGGGGGAAGAGGGTAGGTTCGGCCATGTAGGGTGGGTTTGGGTGGGAAAGATTTTTGAATTCTGAAGGTAGGTGAGGTTTATGGGGAAGAGTGGATGGATGTGAGTGGTGAAGGGGGTAATTGGGAAGAGAGATTGAGGTGATTGGTGAAGGGTTTTTGGGAAAGTGTGTTATAGGATTAGGAAGTAAGGTGGGAATATGTTAGGTGGGGATCCTGTAGGTCCACAGATCCTGAGGTGTCAAGGATTTACATCCCTGCACCAATTAGGCATGTAAAATGCCTTAGCATACCATTCTGGTGTTTAAACGCCGAAGTGATGCACGTTCTGGGCGTTCAACGCCCATGTGCAGCATGTTTCTGACGTTGAACGCCAGTTCCATGCTTGTTACTGGCGTTCAGCGCCAGCTTTCCTCAGGGCACATTCCTGGCGTCCAAACGCCAGGATGTTGCTTGTTTCTGGCGTTCAGCGCCAGATCCATGCTCTGTTCTGGCATTGAACGCCAGCCAGATGCACCTTACTAGCATTTAAACGCCAGTCAGTTCTTCCTCCAAGGTGTGATTTTTCTTCTGCTGCTTTTTTATTCTGTTTTTAATTTTAATATTTTTTTTCGTGACTCCTCATGATCATGAACCTACTAAAACACAAAATATCAATTAAATAAAAATAAAATTAGATAAATAAAAATTTGGTTGCCTCCCAACAAGCGCTTCTTTAATGTCAATAGCTTGACAGTGGGCTCTCATGGAGCCACAAAGGTGATCAGGTCAATGTTGTGGACTCCCAACACCAAACTTAGAGTTTGGATATGGGGGTTCAACACCAAACTTAGAGTTTGGTTGTGGCCTCCCAACACCAAACTTAGAGTTTGATTGTGGGGGCTCTGTTTGACTCTGTAATGAGAGAAGCTCTGCATGCTTACTCTCCCTTGTTACAGAAGGATAGCCGTGTGCCTTAAACACAAGGTAGCCCCCATTCAATTGAAAGACTAATTCTCCTCTGTTAACATCTATTACAGCACCTGCTGTGGCTAGGAAAGGTCTTCCAAGGATGATGCATTCATCATCTTCCTTCCTAGTGTCTAAGATTATGAAATCAGCAGGGATGTAAAGGCCTTCAACCTTTACTAACATGTCCTCTACTAATCCATAAGCTTGTCTGACTGACTTGTCTGCCAATTGTAATGAGAATAAGGCAGGCTGTACCTCAATGATCCCTAGTTTCTCCATTACAGAGAGTGGCATAAGATTTATCCCTGACCCCAGGTCACACAGAGCCTTGTTAAAGGTCATGGTGCCTATGGTACAGGATATTGAGAATTTGCCAGGATCTTGTCTCTTTTGAGGTAAGATTTTCTGAACCCATGTATCTAGTTCACTAATGAGCAAGGAAGGTTCACCTTCTCAAGTCTCATTACTAAATAACTTGGCATTCAGCTTCATGATGGCTCCTAGATATTGAGCAACTTGCTCTCCAGTCATATCTTCATCCTCTTCTGAGGAAGAATAGTCTTCAGAGCTCATGAATGGCAGAAGGAGATTTAGTGGAGTCTCTATGGTCTCTATATGAGCCTCAGATTCCTTTAGGTCCTCAATAGGGAACTCCTTCTTGCTTGAGAGACGTCCCAGGGGGTCTTCCTCACTAGGATTTTCGTCCTTCTCCTCCCTTGTGCATTCGGCCATATTGATTACATCAATGGCCTTACACTCTCCCTTTGGATTTTCTTCTGTATTGCTTGGGAGAATACTGGGAGGAGTTTCAATGATTTTCTTACTCAGCTAGCCCACTTGTGCCTCCAAATTTCTAATGGAGGATCTTGTTTCACTCATGAAACTTAAAATGGCCTTAGACAAATCAAAGACTATGTTTTATAAGTTAGAGGGGCTCTGTTCAGAATTCTCTGTCTGTTGCTGAGAAGATGATGGAAAAGGCTTGTTATTGCTCAGCCTATTTCATCCACCATTGTTAAAGCCTTGTTGAGGCTTTTGTTGATCCTTCCATGAGAATTTTGGATGATTTTTCCATGATAAATTATAGGTGTTCCCATAAGGTTTACCCATGTAATTTACCTCTGCTATTGCAGGGTTCTCAGGATCATAAGCTTCTTCAGAAGCTGCCTCTTTAGTACTGTTGGATGCATTTTGCCATCCATTCAGACTTTGAGAGATCATGTTGACTAGCTGAGTCAACACTTTGTTCTGAGCCAATATGGCATTCAGAGCATCAATTTCAAGAACTCCCTTCCTCTGAGGCGTCCCACTATTCACGAAATTCCTCTCAGAAGTGTACATGAATTGGTTATTTGCATCCATGTCAATAAGTTCTTGAGCTTTTGCAGGCGTTTTCTTTAGGTGAATGGATCTACCTGCAGAATGGTCCAATGACATCTTAGAAAACTCAGATAGACCATAATAGAATATATCTAATATGGTCAATTCTGAAAACATGTCAGAAGGACACTTTTTGGTCATCTGCTTGTATCTTTCCCAAGCTTCATAGAGGGATTCACCATCTTTTTGTTTGAAGGTCTGAACATCCACTCTAAGCTTGCTCAGCTTTTGAGGAGGAAAGAATTTATCCAAGAAGGCTGTGACCAGTTTATCCCAGGAGTCCAGGCTATCTTTAGGTTGTGAGTCCAACCATGTTTTAGCTCTGTCTCTTACAGCAAAAGGGAAAAGCATGAGCCTGTAGACTTCAGGATCTACTCCATTCTTCTTTACAGTCTCACAAATCTGCAAGAACTCAGTTAAAAAATGGTAAGGATCTTCAGATGGAAGTCCATGAAACTTGCAGTTCTGTTGCATTAGAGCAACTAATTGAGGTTTCAGCTCAAAATTGTTTGCTCCAATGGCAGGAATTGAGATGCTTCTTCCATCAAATTTGGAAGTTGGTTTAGTGAAATCACCAAGCATCCTTCTGTTGGGTTCGGCTGCCATCTCCTTTTCTTGTTCGAAAATTTCAGAAAGGTTGTCTATGGGTTGTTGTAATTTAGTTTCTCTTAATTTTCTCTTCAGAGTCCTTTCAGGTTCAGGATCAGCTTCAACAAGAATGCCTTTTTTCTTGTTCCTGCTCATATAGGGAAGAAGAGAACAAGAAAAGAAAGAGGAATCCTCTATGTCACAGTAAAGAGGTTCCTTATTGTTAGTAGAAGAAGAAAGGGAATAGGAGTGAAGAAGAATGAATAGGTAGGGCAGTGATTTGAGATGAAGAGAGGTGAAGAGAAGTGTTAGTAGTTAAATAAATAAATAGAAGAAGGGGAGAGGGAAGAAATTTCGAAAATAAATTTGAAAAGAAGTTAAATGATTTTCGAAAATAAAAGATAAGATAGAATTAAAATTAAAATAATTAATTAATTAAAAAAATTTTGAAAAAGGGATGAGATATTTTCGAAAATTAGAGAGGAAAAAGTAGTTAGGTGGTTTTGAAAAAGATGAGAAACAAACAAAAATTCAAATAGTTAGTTGAAAAAGATATTAAAATCAAATTTGAAAAGATAAGAAGATAAGAAGTTAGATAAGATATTTTTAAATCAACTTTTAAAAAAGATAAAATTTTGAAAAAGACATGATATAAAAGATATGATTAAAAAGATAAAAAATATATTTTGAAAGAGATTTGATTTTAAAATTAAAATTAATTACTTGACTAACAAGAAACTAAAAGATAAGATTCTAGAATTTAAAGATTGAACTTTTCTTAACAAGAAAGTAACAAACTTCAAATTTTTGAATCAATCACATTAATTGTTAGTGAATTTTCGAAAATTATGAAATAAAGTTAAGAAAAAGAGATTTTGAAAAATAATTTTCAAAATTTTCGAAAAATAGAAAAATATGAAAAAGATATGAGTTTTGAAAAAGATTTTGAAAAGATAAGATTTTTAAAATTGAAAATTTGACTTGACTTACAAGAAATAACTAATTTTAAAAATTTTTGACTAAGTCAACTCAAATTTTTGAAATTTTGGAGAGAAATAAGGAAAAGATATTTTTTTATTTTTGAATTTTTAATGATGAGAGAGAAAAACACAAAAATGATCCAAAACATGAAAATTTTGGATCAAAACACAAGATGTATGCAAGAACACTATGAATGTCAAGATGAACACCAAGAACACTTTGAAGATCATGATGAACATCAAGAACATAATTTTGAAAAATTTTTAATGCAAAGAAAACATGCAAGACACCAAACTTAGAAATCTTTAATGCATGGACTCTAACAAACGAAAAATGCATATGAAAAACAACAAACAGCACAAAGCAAGAAAACATCAAGATCAAACAAGAAGACTTGTCAAGAACAACTTGAAGATCATGAAGAACACTATGAATGCATGGAATTTTCGAAAAACTAATGCATAAATTTTAAAAACATGCAATTGACACCAAACTTAAAAATTGACTCAAGACTCAAACAAGAACACAAAATATTTTTGGTTTTTTATGATTTTATGATTTTTTTTGTATTTTTATTATTTTTTCGAAAAACATTATTAGAAAAACGAAAAAGAAAAGAAAAATTTTGAAAAAAAAAATTTGAAAAGAAAATAAAAAGAAAATTACCTAATCTGAGCAACAAGATGAACCGTTAGTTATCCAAACTCGAACATTCCCCGGCAACGGCGCCAAAAACTTGGTGCACGAAATTGTGATCATCAACAATGGCTCCAAAGACTTGGTAGCGCTCTCAAACGTGAATCACACTTAGTCACAACTCCGCACAACTGACCAGCAAGTGCACTGGGTCGTCCAAGTAATACCTTACATGAGTAAGGGTTGATCCCACGGAGATTGTTGGTATGAAGCAAGCTATGGTCATCTTGTAAATCTCATTCAGGCAGATAATAATTGGTTATGGGAAATATAAAGAGATACTTGCTTTAAATAATAAAGGATAGAAATACTTATGTAAATTAATGGTGGGAATTTCAGATAAGCGTATGGAGATGCTTTTCCCTGTTGAATCTCTGCTTTCCTACTGCTTTCATCCAATCCTTCTTACTCCTTTCCATGGCAAGCTGTATGTAGGGAATCACTGTTGTCAATGGCTACATCTCATCCTCTCAGTGAAAATGGTCCAAATGCTCTGTCACAGCACGGCTAATCATCTGTCGGTTCTCAATCAGGTTGGAATAGAATCCCATGATTCTTTTGTGTCTGTCACTAATGATGACAAGTCATCATATACCCATTTTTCAAGCTAATTTCACTTATTTTGTTAGCATTTATGCACTTTCTTGCATCCTAAGTAAGTGATTTGGAGTGAAAATGCATAACTTCCCTAAATCAAGCAATCACCATGAAATTAATGTTAAATCATGAGGTTTAAGCTAATTTTAATTGCATTTTAATTGATTTATAAGCCTCTTGAATTTAGTGATACTTTGAGTGGTTTTTTGGTTTATTGTAGGTGAAGAAAAGAAAAGAAAATGAAAAGCGTGGCCTAAAAAAAGTGTGACACAAGAAAAGGAAAGCGTGGCCAAAGAGGAGAGAAGCGTGCCGCAACTAATGGGGGAAGCAACATTGCCCTCCACAAGGGCAGAATGCCCTCTAGGAGAGCAACATTAGGTGACCAAGCAAGAATAGGCAACTCTGCCCTGCCCACTCCAAGGGCAGAGCACAAAATGGTGCCTTGGAGCCAAGAGAAGGAGAACATTGCCCTGCCCTTGTGGAGGGCAGAATCGGGCACCTCACAGAAAGAAATCAAGAAAAAAAGGTCACCCATGCAAGCCACAAGGTTCGAACAAAGAACCATGAGGAAGCCAAGCACTAAGGCCCACAACCGTGCCAAGAAACCAAGCAAAAAAGTGAGAAGCGTGCGTCTGCCCAGTTTCGAACACGGGCCATGAAGATTGGGAACATTGCCCTGCCCTTGGCGCGGGCAGGGCAGAATCATGAATCTGGCGCACCAATTTTGATTCGCGCGCACCAAAGCCCCCCTTGCCGCACGAACTTGGCGCACAACGCTCGTCCAGGGCCATTCAGCGCGCACCAAACTTCCTGCCCTGCCCTTGGCGCGGGCAGGATCTTGTGTGGCGCACCAAGAAGCAAAACGCGCGCACCAACATCCCCTGGCAGCACCAAACCGTTCCTGCCCTGCCCTTGGCGCGGGCAGGGCAGCCTCTCAAGCACCACGCCGTGCCAGACGCGCACCACGCAGCACCAACTTGCACCAAGGCCGCACCAAGCTTGTGCACCATGCATCAATTTTCTGCCCTGCCCTCCACAAGGGCAGCCTCCTGGGAGTGTTTTGGGCCAAAATTCAAATTAAAATTTATTTGAATTCATTTCTTCACCAATTCAAAAGCCCATCCAAATCCCATTATCCAAGAATAGAAAGTGTATAAATAGGAGATAGTTTGATGTAATTAGGACCTTTTTAGCTACCTTAAGCTTTTACTTTTACTTTTCACTACTTAAACTTTTACCTTGGCTTTTGAATTTCATTTTTCCTTGAAGCTTTCTTGGGAGACTTGTCCGAGAACTAAGAGGATCAAGGGAGAATTGACTGATCTCCTTCCTCATTTCCCTTGGGCAATTCTATTCTTTTGTTTTTGAGTTTTGGGTGTGTGAAATTGGGGAAATTCTGTCCCAATTCCCATTCAAGCTCTTTGCACTTTGTTTTCTGCATAATTCAATTCCAATTCTGTTCATCTATTGCTTCTTCTTTAATTTTCAGTCAATTGCTACTTAATTCAGATCTGGGAAGGAAATTGGGTTTTAGGCTCTGCTACCTAAGCCCTTGGGATCCTGAGATCATAATTCACTCTTGGTTCTCTGTGAACCTTTGCTGCATTTTATTTTCTTTCTGTTTGAATGCTATTTGCTTCTGATTTAAATTCTGCTCAATCCATTGCTGAAATTTACTTCTTCTTTGTTTAGATCTTGCAATCCATTCCTCAATTCCCTTTTATTCAAGCCATTTATCTTTCTTGCCATTTAAGTTACTGCAATTTAAGTTTCTGCACTTTAAGTTTCAGTCATTTACTTTCTTGCTCTTTAAGATTCTGCACATTTACAATTCTGTTCTTCAATTTACTGCACTTTTCCCTTCCCCTTTACATTTACTGTCATTTACTTTCTGTTAAACACAAATCACTCAACCAAAACTTGATTCGCTTGACTAAATCACCCACTAAACTAAAATTGCTCATCCTTCAATCCCTGTGGGATCGACCTCACTCATGTGAGTTATTATCACTTGATGCGACCCGGTACACTTGCCGGTGAGTTTTGTGTTGGATCGTTTTCCACACATCAAGTTTTTGGCGCCGTTGCCGGGGATTGAAATAGATTGACAATGATTAAGTGAAGTGGAGGTCTAGATTAAGCACTTTTTCTTTTCTGTTATTCTAATTTTTACTAACACACTAACTGTTTGAATTTTGCTTAAACTAACCAAAATCTCATTCTAGCAATAGATTGGAGTTTCATTAATTTTCTGGGTCTGTGTGTTTATTGTTGTGAGTTTGTATGTCAGGTATAGGAAGATCTTCCCCTATTATCTCAGAAATTGATCAAAGGACTCTTCGGAGAATAAGAAGAGCTGAAAGAGGGAAGAACATTGTTGGAGAAGAAGAATCTGAGGAGGAATTCCAAGATATGGAAGGAGATACCAATCAACCAGGAGGAGAAGGAGCCAATAATAATCAACAACAGAGAAGAGTTTTGGCTTCATACACATTTGCAAATGCTAGGCATTGTGGGAGTAGCACAATTCAATGCAAACACTTTGAACTCAAGCCACAACTCATCACTCTGGTGCAAAACAATTGTTCTTTTGGAGGAGGGCCTTTGGAGGATCCAAACCAACATTTGTCTACTTTCTTGAGAATTTGTGACACAGTGAAAACAAATGGTGTGCCCCCTAATAGCTACAAGTTGCTACTCTTCCCATTCTCTCTGAGGGATAAAGCAACTCAATGGCTAGAGACCTTTCCAAAAGAAAGCATCAACACTTGGGATGACTTGGTGAGCAAGTTCCTTGCCAAATTCTATCCACCTCAAAGAGTCCTAAGGTTGAAGACAGAGGTTCAAACATTCACTCAAATGGAGGCCGAGAGCTTATATGAAGCATGGGAGAGATATAAGGCTCTATTGAGGAAATGTCCACCAGAAATGTTCACTGAGTGGGACAAGTTGCAAAACTTCTATGAGGGACTCACTCTTAAAGCTCAAAAAGCTCTTAATCATTCTGCAGGAGGCTCTTTACAGCTCATGAAAACCACAGAGGAAGCTCGAAACCTCATTGATATGGTGGCCAACAACCAATATTTCTTTGCTCATCAAAGACAACGCCAACCATCACAGAGAAGAGGAGTCATGGAGTTAGAAGGAGTTGATTCAATTCTAGCCCAGAACAAGATGATGCAGCAGCAGATTCAACAACAATTTGAGCAAATGGCTAAGAGAATTGATGGCTTGCAAGTGGCAGCAGTGAGCACCACAAGCCAACCTCCAGCCACTTGGGTGCAAAGTGAAGAAACTCAAGAAGAGCAACAACAAGAGCAGGTTCAATACATGCACAACTAAAATCCTGGAACAAATGAAGTCTATGGAGATACCTACAATCCATCTTGGAAGAACCATCCCAACCTCAGATGGGGAGACAACCATAATCAAAACCAACAACCATGGCAAAGAAACACAAGCCAAAACAATTGGAAAAACACAAACCATAACCCCAGCCAAACACTAACCAAAATACATACAGAAAACCACAAAACAACTACCCAAATTCTAACCAATACCCACCCAATAGCCAACCAACTAACCAAAACACTTATCATCATCCCTCAACACCCCAAAACCAACCCATCACACAAGATTCACAGAGAATCACCAATCTAGAGCTACTCATGGAAAAACTGATGAAAAACCAAGAACTGACAAACAAGAATCAAGAAGCTACCATGAAGAACCTAGAGAGGCAGATTGGGCAAATCTCTAAGAAGATCTCTGTTGAGAAGCCATCAAGTTCACTACCTAGTGACACCATTCCCAACCCAAAGGAAGAATGCAAGGTGGTGCAACTAAGAAGTGGAAGAGTGTTAACAGATGGTAGCCAAGGAGCAACAAAGAAGCTTATGGAGAATGATACTGAGCCAACAAAGAATGATGAAGCCATCAACAAAGACACAATAAGCAAGAGTGCTCCAGAAAAGCTCACAGAGGAAGATAGCAAGCCACAGAATTTGAAGAAAGGAAAGAAAATCATGGAAGAAACCAATTCCAAAACAGCATCAAGTGGAGAAGAGCTCAACACCACCACTGCCTTATCCACAAAGATTTCACAAGGAAACAAAGGACCAGCACTTCCACAAATTTCTTGAGACTTTCAAGAAGTTGGAAATCAACATACCTTTGGCAGAGGCTTTGGAGCAAATGCCCCTGTATGCTAAGTTTCTAAAGGAGCTCATTAACAAGAAAAGAGATTGGAATGAGAAGGAAACGATGATGCTTAGTGAGGAATGCAGTGCACTCATTAAAAAGGGACTCCCTCCCAAGCTTGAGGACCCTGGAGGTTTCTTCTTGCCATGCACTATTGGAAACCTGTTCATTAACAAAGGGATGTGCGATCTAGGAGCAAGCATAAATCTAATCCCATATTCTCTAGTGAAAAAGCTTGGCATAGAGGAGGTAAAACCAACAGAGATGACTTTGGAATTGGTGGATCAATCAATAGTCTATCCTAAGGGGCTGATTGAGAACCTTTTAGTTAAGGTTGGCAAGTTCATCTACGGCAGACTTTGTGATCCTGGATTCTTCAGAAAATGGAAATGACTCCATAATACTTGGTCGACCATTTTTGGCCACTGCTAGAGCCATTGTGGACATAGAGCAAGGAGAGTTAACCCTTAGGATGCATGAGGAGAGCATCATCCTGAAAGTCTTCCCAGAATCACAAAGGAATGAAGAAACAAGCAAATGAGTGATGATCTCCTTCCAAAACAATCAACTGAAAAGGAAGTGGAACAGATAAACAAACAGATGCAAGAAGAAAAAGGGACTCACAAGGAAGCAGGGGCTATCAGCAAGAAGGAAGGCATCACAACTCAAGTAACTGTCAAGAAAGGAAGATCAACAAGCAAGAAAAAGGTGAAGAATAAGAAAAAGGCTCACAAAGGATGGAAGAACAAGAAAATCCCAACTAAAGGGTTTTCTAAGGGTGATAAGGTGCAACTAGTATACCAACAGCAAGGAGCAAAAGATTATTACACTGTCAACCAAATACTTTCTCTTGAGCACATGGAAATTGAACATCAAGGCACACAAAGAAAGCTGACAGTGAGAGGTGACAAATTGAGACATCACCAACATCAACCACCTTAAAGGGAGGTCAATGTCAAGCTAATGACAATAAAAGAGCGCTTCATGGGAGGCAACCCATGGTTTAAGATTTTTGTCTTCTTTTTTTAATAAGCTATGATTCTTCTAAATATGGTTTTGAATTTTCATGCCTGGTAAATGCATATGACATTTTGAAGCACATGGCAAACTTCTAAGTTTGGTGTACCTTAAGGCACACCCAAGTTCATTGTTCAAAGAAGAGGATTGTCTTTTAGAACATATGCATAAGTCTTTTGATAAAGCATGTGACCAAACACTAAGTTTGGTGTCTGCATATGCAACAATGATCAGAGGATTATTTTCCAATCATGAACTCAAACCCATACAGACAAGGGATCATACATCTAATTTTTTTAAAAATGCATCAATTGTGAGAACGGTTTGCAATTGCTAAGCCATCCCCTAAATAAAAGATAAGTTTGGTGTTCACCAACCTTTAACATCTTTAATTAAGGGACATAATTGACCACAAAAATGTTTTCTTTTTTTTTCATAATAATAAACAAAACAATTTTTCTCCATTTAATACAAATTAATTGCCAACAACCATATTAATGATCTAAGGCTAGCTATTTTGATTCATGCAGGAGAAAAAGATTAGGACAAGCTCAAGGAGGGGCCACGGCTAGGAGGAGCTATGTGAGGGAGGTCACATGTGCCTAGGAGAACGTGCTCATAGGGAACAAAGTTTGCATGCATGCAACATTGGACACCGAAGTGCATGCAGCCAATGGGAGGAGGATCCTCGTCAAGCCTCAACCATGCATGCAAGCCGTCCATCTCATGCATTCTTTGAATGAGCAAACCAATCTCAGCCCTTCATGAACACTCACGGTCCCCTCTTCATTCATTCATTGTGGTTTTGTTGAAAAGCTTGGAAACATGGCCTATAAATAGCCGTTGCACCAACACGGCATACACTCTCTTTTATTCAAGCCACTTTCATATTAAAACCACACACTATTCCACTTCCAAAGCCAACATAATTCCCTTACCTCACACATCAAAATCGAACCAAGGTTCACCCCAAACACAACACATATTTCTTCTACTCTTACTTCCTCTTTCTTTTCACTTTAACTTTCAATGACCTCCTCAAGCTCAAAAAGAAGGCCGGGAAAAGAACCTATGGTAGCCGAACCTATGGCAACCGAACCCCCACCATTTGATGCAAGAAAGTTTAGATCCCAATTCCATGAAGGGAGATATCATAGGTTCATGAAGGCAAAGAATGTCATCTATGAGAAAGGCCTTGAATTGAGGGAAGGAGAATATCCCATTATGAGGCAAATTACTAGAGAAAGAAGGTGGGAACTCTTGTGTGCTCCTCTGACTGACATCAGTGCAGTAATGATTAGGGAGTTCTATGCAAATGCTGCCAAAGAAAACAAAAATAGTGCTCCCTACACAAGCTATGTCAGAGGGGTTGAAGTGAGTTTTAGCCCAGCTGCTATCACAAGAGCTCTCAAGTTGCGAACCATAACTTATCCAGAGCTTAGTTATGAGGATAGATTGCAACGGGAAAATAATCCTGATGAGATCCTGCAAGGGATATGCATGGAAAATACAGATTGGGAAAGAGATTCAAAGGGAGTTCCAAGTCACATAAGGAGGATAAATCTTACTCCTGTGGCTAAAGGATGGTTTGAAATAGTGAGGAGATCTATTCTTCCTACTGGAAATGCTTCTTGGGTCACAATCAAAAGAGCACTCTTGACATACTGCATCTTGCATGGAGGTGAGATCAATGTTGCACAACTCATAGCTGACAGTATTCAAGGAATGGCCGATAGCACAAGCAAATCAAAAGGTCTTGGACATCCAAGTACCATCCTCAGGCTATGCAACAAAGCCAACGTAATTTTTGAAGATGAGGACACAACAAAAGTGAAAGTAGGAAAAGGAATTACCAAGAAAAGCATGGAGGGAATTAATGAAGAAGAAGATCAAGAAGGGGTAGTAGCTCCTAGACAAAGGAGATCACAAAGAGAGGAAGGACGAAATCAAGCTTATGATGCCATAGATATGAGCCAATTGCAAAGATCAATTGAAGAATTATCTCAGCAGCTCATGCAGGCTCAACAAGGTCACAATCAACTTATGCAGGCCGAACAAGGCCAAAATCAGGGGGGCCAAGAGAAATATCTAGAGCCCCATCCTGAATTCATGGAGCAATTCTTGAAAGAAAGAGAAGAACGAGAAGCTTGGCAGCATCAAATGGAGGAAAAACAAGAGAGATGACAACAACAAATGATGACTCAACAGCAAGAATTTCAAGCACAGATTCTTGAAGGACAAAAAGAGCAATACAAAGAATTCAAAGAATCATATGATAAGCTGTATTTTAGTCAAGCTAAAGCAGAGGAATATAGTCACAACCTGTATCAATAGAAGAATGTTCATCATACCATAGGTGAAGTTAGACACGTACAAAGAATGGAGTATGATGAAAACATGCAAGCAAGGTTGGAGTACTTGACCCACAATTTGCCAACACTCAATCCTGAGATCAAGCCATTTGAGCAATGTCCTGAATTCTTAGCCAAGCAACAAGCAAAATCTCATCAATACACTGAGTCAACCTTTCAAAGATTGGAAGATTTTGGGCTCAGAGGACTCTTAGACTCTGTTTGGGGTAGAAGATGTCCTAGTGAAGAGATCCGAGATTACTCCAAGACAGGGAAGAGAAAGAAGAAGAAGGGAGAATCAAGCAGCAGCCATGACCATTAGAAGGTGGCAAAGTTCCTTCATACTTCCTCTTTCATGTCTCTAATAAGGAGATGCATGTCTGAAACATGATATGCCTCCATCATTTATTTCTTTTACTTTATGCATTTTCTGTTCTTTGCTTTTCATGATAGTTAGTTAATAAACAGCTTGTTAAAAATGATAAGTTTGCATAATGCTTGTTATCCACCACTTAGCTTTAAATATTGTTTTGTTTCCCATATGCTTGAATAAAAGAGTTTGGTTTGAATTGAAAAGAAAAATATCCAATGTTGCATGAGCATGAATGGAAGTTGGTGGTGGCATATGTGTTTGATTAAATGCATGACTCATGAAATAAGTGTTGCATAATATCATTCTCATCCAATTGTGAGTTAGCTTGCTGTTACAAATTCTCTTATCAAGAAAGAAACAACCCTTGGTAACAAAAATAGAAAGAAAAGGGAAAGAAAAAGCCAAAATGGCAAGAAAAACAAAGAATAAAGGTTGGACACCAATGGTTTGAACCTTAGGACAAATGCCTGTGGTGTTCTTGTACTGAGATCTGCTTGGATGAGTAAATTCTAAGGGGTATTTTGAAACCCGGTCACTTAGATCAACTGATTTGGGATGGCCAATTGAAAATCCACAATAAAGAGCAACTTAGATACAAAGCACTTAGTGATCCAAAGAGATGCTGGGCATCAATGATCCTAGGAAGAATTAATGAGCTAAGTGTCTGTGGTGGAAAGATGTTGAGCAAAAGAAAAGAAATAAAGCCAAAGGCTATGCTGCAACATTTAACACCAAACCTCTTAAAGAATAATAAGCTTGATAAGCATTGTAAGCCAAGAAAAGTTAGCAAGGGTGGAATCAAAAAGTGAGTCATCTAACAGCAAGTTTAGCAAGCCTTTGAAGAAAGATATGCATTATGTAACAGCAACAATAAATGAGTTGTCATTGTCTGCATAAATGCCCCATAGATTGAAGTTCTGCTATCTGCATAATAAGGATATGCATTCTTTTCTTATTCATTTCATTTACTCTTAGTTTTGATGCTTGCTTGGGGACAAGCAAGGTTTAAGTTTGGTGTTGTGATGACAAGTCATCATATACCCATTTTTCAAGCTAATTTCACTATTTGTTAGCATTTATGCACTTTCTTGCATCCTAAGTAAGTGATTTGGAGTGAAAATGCATAACTTCCCTAAATCAAGCAATCACCATGAAATTAATGTTAAATCATGAGGTTTAAGCTAATTTTAATTGCATTTTAATTGATTTATAAGCCTCTTGAATTTAGTGATACTTTGAGTGGTTGTTTGGTTTATTGTAGGTGAAGAAAAGAAAAGAAAATGAAAAGCGTGGCCTAAAAAAAGTGTGACACAAGAAAAGGAAAGCGTGGCCAAAGAGGAGAGAAGCGTGCCGCAACTAATGGGGGAAGCAACATTGCCCTCCACAAGGGCAGAATGCCCTCTAGGAGAGCAACATTAGGTGACCAAGCAAGAATAGGCAACTCTGCCCTGCCCACTCCAAGGGCAGAGCACAAAATGGTGCCTTGGAGCCAAGAGAAGGAGAACATTGCCCTGCCCTTGTGGAGGGCAGAATCGGGCACCTCACAGAAAGAAATCAAGAAAAAAAGGTCACCCATGCAAGCCACAAGGTTCGAACAAAGAACCATGAGGAAGCCAAGCACTAAGGCCCACAACCGTGCCAAGAAACCAAGCAAAAAAGTGAGAAGCGTGCATCCGCCCAGTTTCGAACACGGGCCATGAAGATTGGGAACATTGCCCTGCCCTTGGCGCGGGCAGGGCAGAATCATGAATCTGGCGCACCAATTTTGATTCGCGCGCACCAAAGCCCCCCTTGCCGCACGAACTTGGCGCACAACGCTCGTCCAGGGCCATTCAGCGCGCACCAAACTTCCTGCCCTGCCCTTGGCGCGGGCAGGATCTTGTGTGGCGCACCAAGAAGCAAAACGCGCGCACCAACATCCCCTGGCAGCACCAAACCGTTCCTGCCCTGCCCTTGGCGCGGGCAGGGCAGCCTCTCAAGCACCACGCCGTGCCAGACGCGCACCACGCAGCACCAACTTGCACCAAGGCCGCACCAAGCTTGTGCACCATGCATCAATTTTCTGCCCTGCCCTCCACAAGGGCAGGGCAGCCTCCTGGGAGTGATTTTTGGGCCAAAATTCAAATTAAAAATTTATTTGAATTCATTTCTTCACCAATTCAAAAGCCCATCCAAATCCCATTATCCAAGAATAGAAAGTGTATAAATAGGAGATAGTTTGATGTAATTAGGACCTTTTTAGCTACCTTAAGCTTTTACTTTTACTTTTCACTACTTAAACTTTTACCTTGGCTTTTGAATTTCATTTTTCCTTGAAGCTTTCTTGGGAGACTTGTCCGAGAACTAAGAGGATCAAGGGAGAATTGACTGATCTCCTTCCTCATTTCCCTTGGGCAATTCTATTCTTTTGTTTTTGAGTTTTGGGTGTGTGAAATTGGGGAAATTCTGTCCCAATTCCCATTCAAGCTCTTTGCACTTTGTTTTCTGCATAATTCAATTCCAATTCTGTTCATCTATTGCTTCTTCTTTAATTTTCAGTCAATTGCTACTTAATTCAGATCTGGGAAGGAAATTGGGTTTTAGGCTCTGCTACCTAAGCCCTTGGGATCCTGAGATCATAATTCACTCTTGGTTCTCTGTGAACCTTTGCTGCATTTTATTTTCTTTCTGTTTGAATGCTATTTGCTTCTGATTTAAATTCTGCTCAATCCATTGCTGAAATTTACTTCTTCTTTGTTTAGATCTTGCAATCCCATTCCTCAATTCCCTTTTATATTCAAGCCATTTATCTTTCTTGCCATTTAAGTTACTGCAATTTAAGTTTCTTGCACTTTAAGTTTCAGTCATTTACTTTCTTGCTCTTTAAGATTCTGCACATTTACAATTCTGTTCTTCAATTTACTGCACTTTTCCCTTCCCCCTTTACATTTACTGTCATTTACTTTCTGTTAAACACAAATCACTCAACCAAAACTTGATTCGCTTGACTAAATCACCCACTAAACTAAAATTGCTCAATCCTTCAATCCCTGTGGGATCGACCTCACTCATGTGAGTTATTATCACTTGATGCGACCCGGTACACTTGCCGGTGAGTTTTGTGTTGGATCATTTTCCACACATCAACTAACGCCCAGCCTTCAGGAGTTTGAAGCTCGTCACAGTCATTCAATCCCGGAATCCTACTCGAAATACCACAGACAAGGTTAGACTTTCAGGATTCCCATGAATGCCGCCATCAATTCTAGATTATACCACGAAGATTCTGATTAAGGAATCCAAGAGATATGCGCCCGATCTAAGGTAGAACGGAAGTGGTTATCAGTCACGCGCGTTCATAGGTGAGAATGATGATGAGTGTCACGGATCATCACATTCATCAAGTTGAAGTGCAACGAATA
This sequence comes from Arachis stenosperma, assembly GCF_014773155.1. Classification (NCBI taxonomy): domain Eukaryota; kingdom Viridiplantae; phylum Streptophyta; class Magnoliopsida; order Fabales; family Fabaceae; genus Arachis; species Arachis stenosperma. Next base: position 51,284,581 of record NC_080379.1, on the reverse strand, counting down.
TCTTAGAACAGGAATAAATCGAATTGGATGGAAAATAATAGTAATTGCATTAAAACTTGAGGTACAACAGAGCTCCACACCCTTAATCTATGGTGTGTAGAAACTCCACCGTTGAAAATACATAAGTGAAAGGTTCAGGCATGGCCGAATGGCCAGCTCCCATGATCTGAGAACTAAACGTCCCAAGATGTCTAATACAATAGAAAACTATCCTATTTATACTAGACTAGCTACTAGGGTTTACAAGAGTAAGTAATTGATGCATAAATCCACTTCCAGGGCCCACTTGGTGTATGTTTGGGCTGAGCTTGATCTATCCACGAGTTGAGGCTTCTCTTGGAGTTGAACGCCAAGTTGTAACGTGTTTTGGGCGTTCAACTCCGGTTCGTGACGTGTTTCTGGCGTTTGACTCCAGACAGCAACATGGAACTGGCGTTGAGTGCCAGTTTACGTCGTCAAATCACAAATAAAGTATGAACTATTATATATTGCTGGAAATCTTTGGATGTCTACTTTCCAACGCCGTTGAGAGCGCGCCATTTGAAGTTATGTAGCTCCAAAAAATCCATTTCGAGTGCAGGGAGGTCAGATTCCAACAGCATCAGCAGTCCTTTGTCAGCCTCCTGTCAGAGTTTTGCTCAGGTCCCTCAATTTCAGCCAAAAAATACCTGAAATCACAGAAAAATACACAAACTCATAGTAAAGTCCAGAAATGTGAATTTAGCATAAAAACTAATGAAAACATCCCTAAAAGTAACTAGATTATATTAAAAACTACCTAAAAACAATGCCAAAAAGCGTATAAATTATCCGCTCATCACCAGTTCAGTTGTGCAAGTCACAAATTCGCGCACCAGTTAGTGACAATTATATAATTCTCAATGAATAATTATAAAAGTGTTATGTTAATATGCCAATATATTTTCTAAAAAAAGGATTACATCGGAGCCATAGATAGATGGAACTCATAGTCATGTGAAGGTACCAAGGGTGGAAGCCCCTCATTTTCGTGGAAGAAAAGATCACTCCACACAAAATGCTTTTGCTGCTTGTAGGTTTGATATGAAATTCACTTATGTGTTATCCGGTTGGTAAGGAAAAGCCTCTGACTCAATAATTTTAAAAGATGCTTTAAGTAGGGAATACTCAATTTGGATTCTCAAAGGTCTGTGATAGTGTAATTTATGACATCAACTACATGAAGTTAAATTCATAGTCACATTATGTTATACTTTAATTTGTGTATCAAACTATTATAGGAAAATTTTATCTAAGCGATGCTGGATTTATGCTAAAGCCAGTGACCCTTACACCATATAGAGGTGTTCGCTATCACTTGAAAGAGTATTTAGTACGTGAGCCAAAAAATTCTAAAGAACTATTCAACCGCCGGCATTCTTCATTAAGAAATGTCATCAAAAGATGTTTTGGAATTCTAAAGAAAAGATTTCCAATTATATCTGGCGACACTGAACCTTATTATTCATTTGAAACTATTAGAGACATTTTTCTGGCATGTTGTATATTGCATAACGTTTTGATGGGTATCGATGTTGATCAATCCATAATTGATAGAACCTAATCAACCTTCTAAAGACAACTTAAAATGGTCTGATGATATGGATGAAGTGTTGCTGAATGCATTAGCAGAAGAAGCATTGAAAGGTAATAGACATGATAGCTCGTGGACAATCGAAGCATATGCCAATGTTGTGAAGACTTTGAGCATAGCAATAGGCCAGTACATAACTAAAAACCACATTAAGAATAGAATGAAGACATTGAAAAATCATTTTACTGAAGCATATGACTTATTTCATCACTTAACTGGATTAACATGGAATCTTATTACTAGAAAATTTGAAGCTGAAGAAAAAGTGTGGCAAGACTTTATTAAGGTATGTTAAACTTTGCTTTTATTACTTATATTTTTATTTAGTTAAAAAAAACCTAATCAACATTTCTTTATGTAGGAGAAACTACATGCAGAAAAAATGAAAAAAAAATACAACTTAAGCATTATAATACTTTGAAGGAGTTGTTCAGAGCTGATAGAGCTACTGGTAAAGGGGGTGCTACTTCACGAGAAAGGATTCAACAACTTGACAGAGATCTCATTGACTGCTTGAATGACTCATTTGAAAAAGTTGGGTTTGCTGACATAGATATTAACATGTGACATGATACCACTACATTTTCGCTAATTTGGATTCACCAAGTGCTCCTTATAATCAGCCAAATCAATTAGGAGGGACTTCAACTTCAAGAGGTACAAAGCGTAAGGCTCCTATGAATGATTTTCTGGAGGCGCAATATGATAAAGTTGCATTGGAAATTACTAGCATGACTGATGTTGTAAAAGAGGGTAATTATCTTTCTAGCAAACTATATGATGTGGCTGAGTAAAGGTTGTTATGGCTCAGAGGCAGGTTGAATCAGCTGAGAGACAAGCTTATGTGGCTGAGAGGCAGGTTTTGGTAGCTAAAAAACAAGTCTCATTAATTGAAAGACAAGTTGCAATTACTGAAAGCCTGAAAAAGGATTAGCTATCATGCAACAAAGTAGGCCTCGTCTTTATAGCGAATAAGATGTATGTGATATGTTGACTGAATTGGGTTTGGTAGGTTCATACTGGATGCAATGTCAATTTTTATGTGAAAATGAGCAGAAAAAGCGCCAACTTTTTGGTATCCCATTGGAAATGCGACTGGATGCTCTTTTCTATATTATGACTGCTGTTGGTATTCCCTTAGGAGACATGGTACTTCCAAAAAATATTCACCATTAGAAATATAATTTTATACGCACTTAATTTTTGGTTAATTTGAAGTTATTGTTTTTTAACAATTGATTCTGTGTTCATTGCCGTAAAGTATAAGTATTGGTTCATGTATTTGAATAACATATATTTCTCTGTTATATTTATGTTAACAAATGGTTACAAATCATTTTTTTGTTATCTCTTTCAGAATAATTGTTTGTTTGAATAGAAAAATATAAAAAAAATAATTTATTATTATCAACTATGTGCTAATTTATATTTTATGTTTATGCTTGTACAGGAATTATAATAGTTGAAAATATTTGGGTACAACGAATATACTGCGTACTACAAGCAGAAATAGATCATGTGTTAATATATTTGATTCTAAAAAACTTTTTTTATTGAAGTACATGTGTGCATATGACTTTAACTATATAGAATTATTTTTTTGAAGTAGGCGTATGCTAATGACTCTAACTTTGAAGAATTATTCTTTTTGAAACTGGCTTATGATTACAAAATATTATTGTAATGCTCATTGTTACTCTTTTAGTATTTTATATTATTTAGAAATTGTATATAATCTTTGTGTACGATTTTATTATATGATCTTTGGAAAACAGAGTTAGATCTTTTTGTTTATGGCATTTAAAAAATAATGAAAAAGAGAACTATAAAAAAAATTTATTAATAAAAATAATATATTAAAGTCTTGAATGTTAAATTGAGTAACCAATTTTTTCTTAGAAAAAATGATTTAAATACATTAATAAAGTATACGATACGATCTTGTTTTGTCCCCCGAAAACAGAGACAGTGGTGAATTATAAGAGACTGTTGCGGTGTTTTGAGTTGATGTCGGGGTTGAGTATCAATTTTGATAAGTCGAATCTGATATCCGTGAACTGTGAGCAGGAATGGGTAGATCAGGCGTGTGGCCTACTGGGGTGCAAGCAAGCTGTCTTACCAGTTAGGTACCTTGGAATTTCTTTAGGTGCAAATCCGAGGCTGGTGAAGACTTGGAAACTAATCATAGATAAGGTGGAAGAGAAGCTCAGCCTATGGAAAGTGAAGGTTTTAAACAAAGCAGGCAAGCTTGTCCTCATTAAATCGGTGCTGAATAGCCTACCGGTGTATTACTTAAGTCTGTACAAGATGCCAAAGGCGGTTGTGGACAAGCTGATTGCTTTGCAAAGGAGATTTATGTGGTGTAAGGGGGATGGTAATGATGGTATCCCACTAGTTTAGTGGGAGCTGGTTCAGGCACCGAAAAAGGCTGGAGGTTTGGGGGTTGGGGATGCAGTGCTTCGGAACACAGCGCTCTTGTTTAAGTGGTGGTGGCGGTTTTCAAAAGAGGATTGCCCCTTATGGAAGAAGATTGTTTGCTCCTTGATGAGCGGAAAATTTATACGCTTTTTGGCATTGTTTTTAGTATATTTTTGGTAGTTTTAGTTGAGTTTTTATTATATTTTTATTAGTTTTTAGTTAAAATTCACTTTTCTGGACTTTACTATGAGTTTGTGTGTTTTTCTGTGATTTCAGGTATTTTCTGGCTGAAATTGAGGGTTCTGAGCAAAAATCTGATTCAGAGACTCAAAAGGACTGCAGATGCTGTTGGATTCTGACCTCCCTGCACTCGAAGTGGATTTTCTGGAGCTACAGAGACCCAATTGGCGCGCTCTCAACGGCGTTGGAAAGTAGACATCCTGGGCTTTCCAGCAATATATAATAGTCCATACTTTGCCCAAGATTTGATGGCCCAAACCGGCGTTCAAAGTCACCTACAGAAATCCCAGCGTTAAACGCCGGAACTGGCACCTAAATGGGAGTTAAACGCCCAAACTGGCACCAAAATGGGAGTTAAACGCCAAGAAGAGTCTCTACACGAAAATTACTTCATTGCTCAGCCCAAGCACACACCAAGTGGGCCCGGAAGTGGATTTTTATGTCATTTACTCATCTCTGTACACCCTAGGCTACTAGTTTCTTATAAATAGGACCTTTTACTATTGTATTTTCATCTTGGTTCTTCTGGTTCCCTCTCTAGGGGCCGAAACCAATGATCAGACCTTGTTCTTATGTATTTTCAACGGTGGAGTTTCTACACACCATAGATGAAGGTGTGGAGCTCTGCTGTACCTCGAGTATTAATGCAATTACTATTGTTCTTCCATTCAATTCCGCTTGTTCTTTGTCCAAGATATCACTTGTTCTTCAACTTGACGAATGTGATGATTGACGCCCATCATCATTCTCACCCATGAACAAAGTGACTGACAACCACTCTTGTTCTACAAGCATCTGAGGCTTAGTGAATATCTCTTGGATTCTTTAATCGGAATCTTCGTGGTATAGGCAGGACCTGATGGCGGCATTCAAGAGAATCCGGAAGGTCTAAACCTTGTCTGTGGTATTCTGAGTAGGATTCAATGACTGAATGACTGTGACGTGCTTCAAACCCTGAGGGCGGGGCGTTAGTGATAACGCAAAAGAATCACTGGATTCTATTCCGCGCCTGATTGAGAACCGACAGATGAATTCCGCTATGCTGTGACGGAGCATATGCAATCGCTTTCACTGAGAGGATGGGAGGTAGCTGCTGACAACAGTGAAACCCTACACGAGCTTGCCATGGAAAGGAGTAAGAAGGATTGGATGAAGGCAGTAGGAAAGCAGAGAGACGGAAGGGAAGGCATCTTCATACACTTGTCTGAAGCTCTTACACCAATGATATACATAAGTATCACTATCTTTATATTATGTTATTTTCGCATATCACTATACCCATTTGAGTCTGCCTGACTGAGATTTACAAGATGACCATAGCTTGCTTCATACCACCAATCTCCGTGGGATCGACCCTTACTCACGTAAGGTATTACTTGGACGACCCAGTGCACTTGCTGGTTAGTTGTGTGAAGTTGTAGTGATCACAATTTCGCGCACCAAGTTTTTGGCGCCGTTGCCGGGGATTGTTCTTGTGTATGGACAACTGACGGTTCATCTTGTTGCTTAGATTAGGCATTTATTTTTCTTCAGAGTTCTTAAGAATGAATTCTAGTGTTTCAAGGTGATGTTCTTATCATCACCAAAGCTGATTGATCATCATCAATTTAGCTCTTGAATGCAATGTCTTGCTGAAGCATAGCTAGCTATGTCTAATTCCTTTAGACTAAAGCTTTAGACTAACATTGCATGATTCCTGGAATTCTCACTAAGAATTTTGATACCTTTATTTTCCTTTTCACTTAATTTTCGAAAAAGCCAAAAAATTACAAAATCATAAAAACCAAAAATATTTCTTGTTTGAGTATAGAGTCTCATCTTAAGTTTAGTGTCAATTGCATGTTTCTGTGCTTAATGCATTCATGCATGTGTCCTCATTTGATCTTCAAGTGTTCTTGATGATCTCCTTGTTTTGATCTTTGAATTTTATTGACTTGAGTGTTTTGTTGTTTCTCATATGCATTCTCATTTTGTTAGTGTCAGTAGTAAACAAACTGCTAAGTTTGGTGTCATGCATGCATTATTATTTGATTTTAGTTGCATTTTGATTATTCCTTATTATTAAAAAAAAAATCCAAAATATTTTTAATTTGTGTCTTTTCAAGTCAATAATACAAAGAATTGAAGATTCAGAACATACTGCAGTGGAATTATACAGAAAAGCTGAGCATTCAAAAATGCCCAGTGAAGAAGGCAGACTGGCGTTTAAACGCCAGCCAGGGTACCTGGTTGGGCGTTTAACGCCCAAAGAGGTAGCATTTTGGGCGTTAAACGCCAGAATGTATACCATTCTGGGCGTTTAACGCCAGGATGGTGCTAGGGGGAAGATTTTGTTTTCAAATCAATTTTTTTCAAGTTTTTCAAAATCAAATCTTTTTCAAATCATATCTTTTCAATCAAATGTTTTCAAAATCAATTTCTTTCCTTTTTCAAAGATACTTACTAACAATTAATGATTTGATTGAACATTTTTTGCCTTTTCTGTTAAGGAAGGTTTTATGCTTGAATCATATCTTTTCTTGTTAGGCAAGTCATTAATTTTTAAAATCATATCTTTTCAAATTGTTTTCAAATCATATCTTTTAAAATTGTTTTCAAATCATATCTTTTCAATTACATCTTTTTAAAACCAATCATATCTTCTTAACCACATCTTTTTCAAAATAATTTTCAATCAAATCTTTTTGAGTTCTAATTTCAAAATCTTTTTCAAAAATCATTTTATTTCTTTCCCACTTTCATTTTCGAAAATTAAGTAATGTTTTTCAAAAACATTTTCAAAATCTTTCACTTAATTTTCGAAAATTACTTCCCTTCTTCTCACATCCTTCTATTTTTGGACTAACACTATCCCTTAATGCAAAATTCGAACTCCATCTTCTTTGATAAGTTCGAATTTTCTACCTCTGTCTTCCATTTTTCTTTTCCTCTGACACCTCAAGGAATCTCTATACTGTGACATAGAGGATTCCATATTTTCTTGTTCTCTTCTCTTTCATATGAGCAGGAACAAAGACAAAGGCATTCTTGTTAAAGCTGACCCTGAACCTGAAAGGACCTTGAAGAGAAAGCTAAGAGAAGCCAAAACACAACTCTCTTTAGAGGACCTGACCGAATTCTTCAAAGAAGAAGAACACATGGCAGCCGAAAACAACAACAATGCAAACAATGCAAGGAAGGTGCTGGGTGACTTTACTGCACCTACCCCCAACTTCTATGGGAGAAGCATCTCTATCCCTGCCATTAGAGCAAACAACTTTGAGCTTAAGCCTCAATTAGTTTCTCTAATGCAACAGAATTGCAAGTTCCATGGACTTCCAATGGAAGATCCTCATCAGTTTTTAGCTGAGTTCTTGCAAATCTGTGACACAGTCAAGACTAATGGGGTTGACCCTGAGGTCTATAGACTGATGCTATTCCCTTTTGCTGTAAGAGACAGAGCTAGAATATGGTTGGATTCTCAACCTAAAGAAAGCCTGGACTCTTGGGAAAAGCTAGTCAATGCCTTCTTGGCAAAGTTCTTTCCACCACAAAGATGGAGTAAGCTTAGAGTGGAAGTCCAAACCTTCAGACAGAAGGATGGAGAATCCCTCTATGAAGCTTGGGAAAGATACAAACAATTAATCAGAAAATGTCCCTCAGACATGCTTTCTGAATGGAGCATCATAGGTATTTTCTATGATGGTCTCTCTGAACTATCCAAGATGTCTTTGGATAGCTCTGCTGGAGGATCTCTTCATCTGAAGAAGACGCCAGCAGAGGCTCAAGAGCTAATTGAAATGGTTGCAAATAACCAATTCATGTACACTTCTGAGAGAAATCCTGTGAACAATGGGACAAGTCAGAAGAAAGGAGTTCTTGAGATTGATACTCTGAACGCCATTTTGGCTCAGAATAAAATATTGACTCAACAAGTCAATTTGATTTCTCAAAGTCTGTCTGGAATGCAAATGCACCAAGCAGTACTAAGGATGCTTCATCTAAGGAAGAAGCCTATGATCCTGAGAACCCTTCAATGGAAGAGGTGAATTACCTAGGAGAATCCTATGGTAACACCTATAATTCTTCATGGAGAAATCACCCAAATTTCTCATGGAAGAATCAAGAGAAACCTCAACAAGGTTTCAACAACAACAATGGTGGAAGAAACAAGTTTAGCAATGGCAAGCCTTTTCCATCATCTTCTCAGCAACAGACAGAGAGTTCTAAGCAGAATACCTCTGACTTAGCAACAATGGTCTCTGATCTAATCAAAACCACTCAAAGTTTCATGAATGAAACAAGGTCCTCCATCAGAAATTTGGAAGGACAAGTGGGTCAGCTGAGCAAGAAAATTACTGAACTCCCTCCTAGTACTCTCCCAAGTAATACAGAAGAAAATCCAAAAGGAGAGTGCAAAGCCATAAACATGGCCGAATATGGAGAGGAAAGAGAGGAAGTGAACGCCACTGAGGAAGACATCAATGGGCGTGCACTGACCTCCATTGAGTTCCCCAATGAGGAACCATGGGAATCTGAGGCTCAAAATGAGACCATAGAGATTCCATACTTACTTCTGCCACTCATGAGCTCTGGTGAGTATTCTTCCTCTGAAGAGGATGAGTATGTCACTGAAGAGCAAGTTGCTAAATACCTTGGAGCAATCATGAAGCTAAATGACTAGTTATTTGGAAATGAGACTTGGGAAGATGAACCTCCCTTGCTCACCAAGGAACTGGATGACTTGTCTAGGCAGAAATTGCCTCAAAAGAGACAAGATCCTGGGAAGTGCATGGAAGAATCCATCATCCTTGGCAGACCCTTCCTAGCCACAGCAAAGGCTGTGATTGATGTTGATAGAGGAGAATTGATCATTCAAGTGAATGAAGAATCCTTTGTGTTTAAGGCCCAAGGACATCCCTCTATCACCATGGAGAGGAAGCTTGAAGAGCTTCCCTCAAATCAGAGACAAACAGAGCCCCCACAGTCAAACTCTAAGTTTGGTGTTGGGAGGCCACAACCAAACTCTAAGTTTGGTGTTGAACCCCCACATTCAAACTCTAAGTTTGGTGTTGGGAGGTTCCAACATTGCTCTGATCATTTATGAGGCTCCATGAGAGTCCTCTGTCAAGCTAATGACATTAAAGAAGCGCTTGTTGGGAGGCAACCCAATGTTTTATAATTAACTATTTTCTTTTGTTATTTTATGTTTTTTTGTAGGTTGATGATCATAAGAAGTCACAAAAACAATGAAAAAAGCAAAAACAAAATGAAAAACAGGAAGAAAAACAGCACACCCTGGAGGAAGATGCTGCTGGCGTTCAAACGCCAGTCAGCCTAGCAGTTGGGCGTTTAACGCCCAGTCTGGCACCTTTCTGGGCGTTTAACGCCAGAAAAGGGCACCAGACTGGCGTTAAACGCCAGTAAAGGGCAACAACCTGGCGTTAAACGCCAGGAATGGGCACCAGCCCGGCGTTTAACGCCAGAAATGGCTCAAAACGTGGATTTTGATGCTATTTGGTGCAGGGATGACTTTTCCTTGACACCTAAGGATCTGTGGACCCCACAGGATCCCCACCAACCCCACCACCCTCTCTTCTTCTTCACCACTCACATCCATCTCCTCCATTTCTTCTTCTTCTACTCTCTTCTTTCTTCTTTTGCTCGAGGACGAGCAAACCTTTTAAGTTTGGTGTGGTAAAAGCATTGCTTTTTGTTTTTCCATAACCATTTATGGCATCCAAAGCCGGTTCAACTGAGAAGGCATGACCTCAAGCCCATCACTAAGAAGAAGATGGAGCAAACAAGAGACCCCTCTCATCAAGAGATCCCTGAGATACCTCAAGGGATGCACTTTCCTCCACAAGACTACTGGGAGCAAATTAACACCTTTCTAGGAAAATTAAGTTCCAACATGGGACAACTAAGGGTGGAGCACCAAGAACATGCCATCCTCCTCCATAAAATTGGAGAAGATCAAAGGATCATGAGAGAGGAGCAACAAAGACAAGGAAGAGACATTGAGGAGCTCAAGCACTCCATAGGATCTTCAAGAGGAAGGAAGAGCCGTCATCACTAAGGTGGACCCGTTCCTTGATTTCCTTGTTCTTTATTCTTCTGTTTTTTCGAATTTTTATGTTTATGTTTATCCATGTTTGTGTCTTATGATCATTAGTGCCTTAGTGTCTATGCCTTAAAGCTGTGAATATGAATCCATCACCTTTCTTAAATGAAAACTGTTTTTATCACAAAAGAACAAGAAGTACAGGATTTCAAATTCATCTTTAAAACTAGCTTAATTAGTTTGATGTGGTGACAATACTTGTTGTTTTCTGAATGTATGCTTAAACAGTGCATATGTCTTTTGAATTTGTGGTTCATGAATGTTAAAATTGTTGGCTCTTGAAAGAATGATGAAAAAGGAGACATGTTACTGAGGATTTGAAAAATCATAAAAATGATTCTTGAAGCAAGAAAAAGCAGTGAATACAAAAAAAAAAAAAAAAAAAAAGAGAGAAAAAGAAGGAGAAAAACGAAAAAAAGGGAGAAAGAGAAAAAGAAAGAAATAAAGTTGTGATCCAAGGCAATAAGAGTGTGCTTAAGAACCCTGGACACCTCTAATTGGGGACTTTAGCAAAGCTGAGTCACAATCTGAAAAGGTTCACCCAATTATGTGTCTGTGGCATGTATGTATCCGGTGGTAATACTGGAAGACAGAGTGCTTTGGGCCACGGCCAAGACTCATAAAATAGCTGTGTTCAAGAATCATCATACTTAACTAAGAGAATCAATAACATTATCTGGATTCTGAGTTCCTAAAGAAGCCAATCATTCTGAATTTCAAAGGATAAAGTGAGATGCCAAAACTGTTCGGAGGCAAAAAGCTACTAGTCCCGCTCATCTAATTTGGAGCTATGTTTCATTGATATTTTGGAGTCTATAGTATATTCTCTTCTTTTTATCTTATTTGATTTTCAGTTGCTTGGGGACAAGCAACAATTTAAGTTTGGTGTTGTGATGAGCGGAAAATTTATACGCTTTTTGGCATTGTTTTTAGTATATTTTTGGTAGTTTTAGTTGAGTTTTTATTATATTTTTATTAGTTTTTAGTTAAAATTCACTTTTCTGGACTTTACTATGAGTTTGTGTGTTTTTCTGTGATTTCAGGTATTTTCTGGCTGAAATTGAGGGTTCTGAGCAAAAATCTGATTCAGAGACTCAAAAGGACTGCAGATGCTGTTGGATTCTGACCTCCCTGCACTCGAAGTGGATTTTCTGGAGCTACAGAGACCCAATTGGCGCGCTCTCAACGGCGTTGGAAAGTAGACATCCTGGGCTTTCCAGCAATATATAATAGTCCATACTTTGCCCAAGATTTGATGGCCCAAACCGGCGTTCAAAGTCACCTACAGAAATCCCAGCGTTAAACGCCGGAACTGGCACCTAAATGGGAGTTAAACGCCCAAACTGGCACCAAAATGGGAGTTAAACGCCAAGAAGAGTCTCTACACGAAAATTACTTCATTGCTCAGCCCAAGCACACACCAAGTGGGCCCGGAAGTGGATTTTTATGTCATTTACTCATCTCTGTACACCCTAGGCTACTAGTTTCTTATAAATAGGACCTTTTACTATTGTATTTTCATCTTGGTTCTTCTGGTTCCCTCTCTAGGGGCCGAAACCAATGATCAGACCTTGTTCTTATGTATTTTCAACGGTGGAGTTTCTACACACCATAGATGAAGGTGTGGAGCTCTGCTGTACCTCGAGTATTAATGCAATTACTATTGTTCTTCCATTCAATTCCGCTTGTTCTTTGTCCAAGATATCACTTGTTCTTCAACTTGACGAATGTGATGATTGACGCCCATCATCATTCTCACCCATGAACAAAGTGACTGACAACCACTCTTGTTCTACAAGCATCTGAGGCTTAGTGAATATCTCTTGGATTCTTTAATCGGAATCTTCGTGGTATAGGCAGGACCTGATGGCGGCATTCAAGAGAATCCGGAAGGTCTAAACCTTGTCTGTGGTATTCTGAGTAGGATTCAATGACTGAATGACTGTGACGTGCTTCAAACCCTGAGGGCGGGGCGTTAGTGATAACGCAAAAGAATCACTGGATTCTATTCCGCGCCTGATTGAGAACCGACAGATGAATTCCGCTATGCTGTGACGGAGCATATGCAATCGCTTTCACTGAGAGGATGGGAGGTAGCTGCTGACAACAGTGAAACCCTACACGAGCTTGCCATGGAAAGGAGTAAGAAGGATTGGATGAAGGCAGTAGGAAAGCAGAGAGACGGAAGGGAAGGCATCTTCATACACTTGTCTGAAGCTCTTACACCAATGATATACATAAGTATCACTATCTTTATATTATGTTATTTTCGCATATCACTATACCCATTTGAGTCTGCCTGACTGAGATTTACAAGATGACCATAGCTTGCTTCATACCACCAATCTCCGTGGGATCGACCCTTACTCACGTAAGGTATTACTTGGACGACCCAGTGCACTTGCTGGTTAGTTGTGTGAAGTTGTAGTGATCACAATTTCGCGCACCACTCCTGTAACAATTTGAACCCAGGTGTCATGTTGGTAAATCAGAAGTTCCCGGTTAAATGAGGGCCTTGGAAGGATATATGCCAGTTAAATATAAAGGAGCAGCGGATCAGGGATAAATTGGTTACTGGCCTGGCGATGGAAGTAGGGAATGGAAGGAGCACCCTATTTTGGGAAGATAACTGGTTGCAAGGTGGGCCGCTGAAAGGGACTTTTCCAAGACTCTTCTCTGTTTCAAATCAACAAGGTGTTATGATAGGGGATTGTGGGTTTTGGGATGGGTTTGATTGGATATGGAACTTCCAATGGAGAAGAGAGCTATTCCAATGGGAGCTGGAACTTGTCCATCAGCTTCATGAGAGGCTTCGGCCAGTAAAGCTATCAAATGGTAGACAGGATAATGTGGTTTGGAAGTTTGATAGTAAGGGTGTGTTTTCTACCAACTCCTTTATGCAAGTTCTACAATCGGAGACTCTGTCAGCCGCGATCACGAGCTATAGTTTCACAATCTCATTGTGGAGAGGAGTGGTGCCTCCGAGAATTGAGCTTTTTGGATGGTTTGTGCTTGTTGGTAGGATAAATACCAAAGAGAGGTTGAGTAGGTTAGGCGTTTTTACTCACAGTGATACTATTTGTATACTCTGTAAGAAGGAGGTAGAATCTGTACAACATCTATTTCTTGTGTGCGAAATGATATGGCAGGTGTGGTGCACGTGGTTGCGGTCTGTTGGTAGAGATTGGGCGATTCCGGGAACCATCAAAGGGCTGTTTGAGAGTTGGACTGGCTGGCACAAGAGAAAACAAGAGCAGAAGATGTGGCTGGCTGGGTTCTTTGCAGTGATTTGGAATATCTGGTTGAAACGTAATGCTAGGATTTTCAATAATAAGGAAGCAGGTGTTGAGGTCATCCAACAGAGAATGCTTTTGAGTTACAAAGAATGGACTGGCAGTGATCCTTTTGGTGGTAGTTGATGGCAATGCTGGAGATGACAGGAGATTTATGCTTTTGTTTCTTTTACTGTAATACCTAACTTGTTGCTCCACTCTATTGTGTTGAGCTTTCTTTGCTTCAAAAAAAAAGGGTATTAACATAATTTTACTCTACTTTAATTTTCTCTCTTTTTAATTTTCTTTTCATTCAAGCAAAAAAAAAAAAATTATTTTTTTCATCTATTTTTTCTTCATCTAAATAACATACAAAAAAAATTCACTTTTTTTTTATTTTTTTTCTTCTTATTTTCTTTCTTCTCATTTTTTTTTCATCATATATGCAAACAAAGTGTAATTATTTGGCAATTTTCCTACATTTTTGTCTCTTGATGATATTACATTATTTGACATTGATTTGGATATTTGAATATAAGATTTGGCTACTTTAATTTTGACTTTAATTTTAATATATTGATTATATAAAAAAATTATTTAATTGAATCTGTATAATTAAATTCTTTAATTTTTTTGTGGCATTGACTTGGTTTAAGTATTATTTGACATCGTTAGCTAATGACTATAGGATTGCTTTTTAAATAAGGGAATAGGTTGAAGAGTTTCTAATCTTAGATATTAAAAATCACAATACTCATACACATTATATATTTATTATCTATGCTAGATATATATATTAATATATATTTAAAATAAGTTAAATAATATATGTATTTTTGTATAAATATATAATAATTAATTTTAATATTTAGTATTTTTTTACATTTACACACTTAACATTAAAGATTTTTTTTACTGTTAATCTCAGTTAAATCTTGAATTCAAATGTATATATTATAAGACAAATATCATTACGACTGAATCCTAACTACTAGGGTTTTTGTTTTCGTTCTGTCAAGAGAAAAGGGTTTTTTGTTTGCGTAGTATACGACAGAGACTATGTGAGTGTTGTTACTCTGTCATTGAAGTCCAGCTAGTATTTTTTCAACTTTTTGAATGATTTAAATTTTAGAAAATATCAGCGGATACAAATATTCGATGAGTAATTAGTAATTACTAATTCTTCATTACCAATTCAAGGGATACAGGGACGGCCCTCGCGGGGCCCGTTGACATGGACTTGCTTGCACGTTCATTCCCCAAAGTGCTGTTTCGCAGATAAGTCCACAAAGCCAACGCATCCTCACGTGCTCAGAGTCACAGTGTCACGCTACATTAACTCCCCGTATACTTTTTTTTAGTTCAGTAACTCCACTATCACTCTGACACACAGCCACAGCGCTGCCCCCTCTCGCCGGATCCACCGCATTGTGTGCTCGCGAATCGCGTCTCCTCCGGATCCACCGCATCTTGTGCTCTTGCCGGATCCACCGCACGCTCGCGTCTCGCCGCGTCTTCTCCGCTCGTCGTCCCTCGCCAGCGGTCTTGCTCCCTCTGCCTCGTACTCTGCTCGTCCGCCATCACTGCACCCAACGCCCGGGGTGCTCCACTGCTCGCGTCTGGCCTCTCTTCCTGCAGCTGTGCTTCCCGGTGAGTGCTCGCGTCTCGCCGCGCCTCCGTCCCTCCCTCGCCTCTCTTCCGCGGGTGTTGCTGCCTGCACTGCACTGCACTGCACTGCTCGATTCTGCAGCTACAACAACAGTCAACACGTAAGTTTTTTTTTCAATTGTTCTAATATTCTATATTAATTTTTAATAGTTGATTCATTGATGTTATTTCTGTTAATTTTATTGTTGTTTGATTTATGAATCTGATTAGAATATGGCAGAGGTTGAACTTGAAAAGCTGAAATGGTTGAAATATTACTGTTGAATTGGTTTATGAATTGGGTTTGCTGACTATGAATATGCAGTGATTTTGTTAGTGTTGAATTGGTTTATGAATTATTTTAAATGTATAGAAAATTGAAATTCAAAGTAAAATTAAAATAATAAATTAAATATGTAAAATATAAAATTATAAAAATATTTAAAACGTAAAATTGTCTATGAAAGCTTTTTGGAGTTAATTAATTTATTAAATTTTATATTATAAAATTTTAAGAATTAAACTGATATTTTAATTCATTCCTCATTTGTCTATTTCTGAAATTTTAGAATTTAAAGTGGCCATCCTTCTCCATATAAACAAACAAGCTTCTCTAAAACTCAGACACTACCTGAAAATATCAACAGTGCATAGGTATTTTCACACTCTTTCTGGCATTCAATGCTAGTTTTTACTCTTTGCAGTTTGCACAGTCACATTCGTGTTTTTCCTTTATTTCGGCATCCCATTCATTTGTTAATTTTCGGCTTTTTTCTTTTTTAACTTATGTTTGAATGTTGATTTGGGAATTCTGTGTGTGTAGATTCAAAGGTGGTTTATTGAATTAAGTCATCGCTATGGATTTGGCATCAGGTGTTGGTGGCAAGATCAACAAAGCTCAAGTTCTAGATGCTGTTGATAAGTATGCCATTCTTCTTTATCTTAATAATTTTTAGATTTATATATTTAACTTTCTAGCTTTATATATATATATATATATATATATATATATATATATATATATATATGTGTGTGTGTGTGTGTGTGTGTGTGTGTGTGTGTGTGTGTGTGTGTGTGTGTGTGTGTGCGCAATTTGATTCTGATATTGATACTCGCATTTTGGTTGAATTTCTGTGTGATTTCAGTAATCTGTTCAGATTTTCTTTTAATTTACTCAAATTTTCTCTGTTCTCGGTTGTTTTTTTTTTTTTTAATTTTATTTGATTTGATTTTGATAATAAATGTTGCAATATTTAGTAAAGAAATTTTTAGATTTATATTTAACTTTTTAGCTTGATATATACACATGCAATTTGGTTAATTCTTTTGTGATTTCAGTAATCTGTTCACTTCTTTTTGTATTTACTCAAATTTTCTCTGTTCTTGGTTACCTTTTGATAATTTGATTTGATTTTGATAATAAATGTTGCAACATTGAGTAAAGAAATTTTCTTGTTTTGGATATTTTAAATCAAAATCTGACTTTGTTTTTAGATGAAAATTGAAGGATTCTTCTGTCGATTGTCTATTCGCAATGAAAATTTGGATATTTATTCATTAATCGATGTAACATTATCAAATCTTTCTTTCAATTTTACCCTGCATACAACTTTAAGCACAACACGAAATAAAATTAGAACAGACTGTTGAAAATGTTCTGCATCTCCATTGGTTTTGCTGCTAATATAATCGGACAAGTTGTGTTGGTTATGTAAAATAACTTGATAATTGTTGTTCTTAAGCCCTTAAGATTAAAGTCATATGTGCTTCAGAAAATTGGTGATTCTACTGCTATTAAATTTGGAAATTATAAATCTCAGTTTATTTATACATACATTGGTCGACTAGTAATCTTGGTTTTGTCTGTTATTGATCTTATTGTTCAGGTATGAGAAGTATCATGTTCACTATGGAGGGAAACAAGAAGATAGGAATGCTAACTACACTGATATGGTGAGAGATTAAGAAGAAAAAGCAATAAAATATATTATTATGGCTCTGGACTATTATTATGGATATCTAGTTAATTAGATTGGTTATTCTGTCACAATTATGTTTTGATGATCAACGCATAGCTATCTCCTTTTCATTTTTATTTTTTTGAAAAGAGAAAATCAATGCATATATGTTCTTTTTCTTTTTTTCATCTATCCTCCTTCCATCACACAAGTGATGTTTGTTTATATTTTCTCGTCTTGTAACTAATTTGATTATTTTCAGAAAGGATATCATAAGAATGCATATTTTTCAGGTTAACAAATACTATGATCTTGCTACGAGCTTTTATGAGTTTGGGTGGGGAGAATCTTTCCATTTTGCACACAGGTCTGTTTGCTTCGTTCTGCAATTTCAAATTCAATATTTTGCTGTTAATTGGGTCATGCTGATGTTTTTCTTCTCTTTCAGATGGAATGGTGAGTCTCTTCGAGAAAGCATCAAACGTCACGAGCATTTCCTTGCTTTGCAACTTGGCCTGAAGCCTGGGCAGAAGGTTTTGATATTTCAATAGAACAAAGTAGCATCTTGTTATTTGGTTATCAGTACATTTTTAGTAAATACTCATGAACTTTTTTATTTTTTTGGGTTTAGGTTTTGGATGTTGGATGCGGAATTGGAGGACCATTGAGAGAAATTGCTCGCTTTAGGTGAACAATAACTCTTCATTTTTGGCTTCCTCTCCTTTTGCTCTTCCCTGCTCTGCCTTTGATGCTTGACAAAAATTGATTAAATGTATTTTTCTGCAGCTCAACATCAGTTACAGGGTTGAATAACAATGAGTACCAAATATTGAGAGGAAAGGTATGTGTTGTGAGATGTAACATGCTGACACAAGTTTTGACTTTTGAGAAGTAATTGGCAAAACTATTTGACCTTCTGGTTCAATCACTATATCTATCTGATGTAGGCTTGTACTATCATTGTTAAAATTGTTTGAGTCTTCTCACATAAAATTGATGCATTGATTTGAGTGTTACTATGTATTTAGCACATTAATGCTTGGAAATTTTGTAGTATACTCATGAATCTTCTAGTGTTTGATACACAAAGTCTATCATCCTAAGCTTCCTGTTAGTTGAACAATTATTTTGACCTTCTTGATGAAGTATTTATGTTGCTTTTCCATATTTTCTTAAACGATGATAGTATCTATACCTATATGTAGAGAATTGGGGTAGTTTGATTTGAATCTTGGGTTCTCACATTTTTTGGTCTCTCTCACAATTTTGTAAAAATAATTCCAAAATGGTCATTGTGAGAAATCGAACCTAGTTTCTTTAAGTTATACTCTTTATAGATTCTTTAACTACAGAACTATAATTATTTTTTTGTTTATTGGGTTATATAAAAAATAATTAATAAAAATGTTGCTTCACGGCAACTCCAAAAGTATTTCCATCATTTACAGTTTTTTGTTATTTGACAGGAACTCAATCGTATAGCTGGAGTAGACAAGACTTGCGACTTCGTTAAGGTTGATACTTCAAAATCAATTAATTTTTGTTTTCCAAGTTGGAAGCCTACTAGTTTCACAACATGTGGATCCAAGATTATTGTAAAATTGTTCCTATCCAATTATATATGTTGGATATTATTTTCGGAAAAGCTTATAATAAAAATGCCTAAGACATAGCTTTTGGCTAAGAGTAGTTTGATAATGCAGGCTGATTTCATGAAAATGCCTATTCCAGACAACAGTTTTGATGCAGTGTATGCAATTGAAGCCACCTGCCATGCACCTGATGCTGTACGTGACTGTAATTCATACACTTACGAACTTTTTATTCTTACTTTTGCAGTTGCGCCCGTAAGCTGTCAATGATTGTGGATAAATTTTCAACGTAGCCTTACACATAACTCCATGAAGTAAATGTGTTAGCAGTAAATTTCAACAATGATGGAATTTTTATTTTCTAACATGTTTAAACCTCATGAATTTGGAATAGTATGGATGCTATAAAGAAATTTATAGAGTGTTGAAGCCCGGCCAATGTTTTGCTGCATATGAATGGTGCATGACCGATGCATTTGATCCCAATAACCAAGAACATAAAAAAATAAAGGTAAAATATAGACAAAAACGAAGATGTTATCTATTAATTCTGTGGAAACAACTTCATGTTTTGTAATTCAATACGTAAAATTCATTGTTGCAGGCAGAAGTTGAGATTGGTGATGGTCTTCCAGACATTAGGTCGACTACAAAGTGTCTTGAAGCTCTTAAGCAAGCAGGCTTTGAGGTGAACAATAAAATCTTAGTAGTTATCAATTTTGACGATATTGTTATTTGATTTTCTAAAAGATAGACAATTTGGCTAAGGGGAGAATCGTTCCTTTTCTGTATGAAGATAATATGGGAAAAAGATCTTGCAAAGGAGTCTCCTGTTCCCTGGTACCAGCCTTTAGACAAAAATCACTTCTCATTGAGTAGCTTCCGTCTAACAGCCGTTGGACGATTTTTTACCAGAAACATGGTATTTTTACTCAATACCATAGCTATTATTTTATTCGTTTTAAGTATTTGGATTTAATTCCACTCTATTGTAATTTGGCAACATATTAAAAATTACAATAAAATTAAGAGTGGATTTTGCCACTTCCAAATTGAGAATGTCATTTCCAAATTGAGACATCTTAATCTCAATTACAGAATATATTTATTACAAATTTTCATCAAGTTAGAGTAGCATTATCAATTTTAGAGTCGCATACTAGCATTATCCTCTCCTTGAAATTGAAATGTTAATTATACATTGTATTCTATTTGTATTATTTCATAATACTTTAATCTTGAAAATTTCTTATCATAGTTGAATTTTTTTTTTTGTGGATAAAAATTTCAGCATTACTTAACGAAGTATGTGAATCATTGTCAATCAAATGCCATTTTGCAATTTAAAATCCTCGTGTCTATTAATTAAGCAAGACATGCCATATTGTAAAGCTATTGCTTGAGACCTCTTACCTTTTATATATATAAGATAAGATTTTTTGTATTACTCAATTTGATATTAGTTTGAGTCTTTCAGACGATGAATTTGATTTATTTGTAGGTCAAGGCTTTGGAATTTGCTGGATTGGCTCCAAAGGGGAGTCTAAGGGTTCAAGATTTTCTAGAGAAAGCTGCTGAGGGACTAGTTGAAGGCGGAAAGTAAGTTTCTCATTTATCTTTGTAATGTCACTCTCTATCCACATTTGAAGCTCTTATATTATATACTTGTTTCAATTGGAGCTAAGGTTGGGGTGTTCTTAAACCATTCCTGGCAATTCGGCTCCGATTGATTAGTGTCTCAGATACACAAATACATAGACATAGAGATGCACAATGATGTTTAGTTGCATAGAACAGAGACGGCGAGAAACACGATAGAACTGAAACACAATGTCTCAATGTGTATCATCTTAAAAGGAAGAATAGTGGTATCTCTCTCGGTGATCCATCCGATCTTGATCTCGTCTCATTCTCATTCTTGACTCTTAAGTTGGAAGGACACTAATCTGAAAACATCTGAGTTTCGATTGAAGCACATGAGAATCAAATACGATTTAGTTTAATTTAACAACAATTCTCACTAGAGGAGGACTACTGAAACTTGACTTGCTTTTGTTACCTTTTTTCAGGAAAGAGATATTCACACCTATGTACTTCTTTTTGGCTCGGAAGCCTCTTTCGGACAACAACTAAAGTGGTGGCACAAATTGCATTTTGTAGTAAGGACTTCAAATCTTGGATTGTGTTTTCTTGCCTTATCAGAGTGATATTGCCCGTTTTAAGTTATTTTGTGTGTTGATTTTGATTGTAGTTGGTGGTAATTAAGTAGAGATGGCTTTGAATTTTCTCAATGGATGGGTTATCATGTCATATTTATGTACCCTGTGCAGTGTAAGAAAACATAAATAAGAGGGGAAAACAGGGATTGATATTTTCTGTTGGAAAAAAAAAACACTCAACCCACTTAGGGAATTCATCGACTCTATGTTAAATCTTTATAAAACCCAATTCCATATTTATTTTATTTTCCATTTTTATTTTTTGGTTTTAACGAGTTGATTTGTATTCTGAAGTAATTTTAAACTCCTTAGTTATCCTTATTGAATATAAATGTAAGCATAGTTAATAAACGTATGCAAGTCTTTTAAAGTTAGGTAAATTCTTGACAAAGTTTAAAGAAAATTACGTCGAAATGTGTAAGTTAAAATCAAAAGAAAATGCTAAGTGGTGCAACTAAGACATATCTATAACATAAAATAAGTAATTTTACAATCACAAGTAAGCCAAGTATATTCTCTCCAGACAGCAATTATACAAAGTAAAGAACTCGTTTCATAGGATTTACAATGCGAAATTCAATTAATAAAAATATTGGAATGGCATAATGCATTTGGTCCAAGTTAGACTTCCTGAGCGGGAACAGAATCTTTGATTTGTTGATCTATTGGAATTGGACTTTCAGAGATTAGAGGATGCTTGATTTCTTTGTAATTTTTGGAACAAGTAACCCTTTTCTTATCCGGATAAAGTACATAGTGCTGAAGCATTAAAATTGAATCGTAAATTATAGTTACCCGAAATGATTTTTTAAAAGAAAACGAAGAAAACAAATTAGAATTCATTAATCAATATATGGGCTGACGGGTATAGGTAATTTGGACATAATTGACCGTTGTGTCTTATTACTTATTATGTTTACGGTATAAACGATTTAACTATGGATAAGACACATACACATGTGAACATATCACAAGTGCACTCGTTTTATGAAACGGATAAATACTAGGAGGCTTCCAACTACTATCATCGGCATTCAGTGCGATTTTGATGGCTTGGGATCAATTCCATATAATCAAAAGTTCCTCTTGTGGTGTGACATATTGTCTAAGGTTGGTAAGAAAGAATGACCACAACTCCGTTGTTTCGGACACTATGATAGCAAAAGCAACTGAAAAAAATGTTATTGTTACCGTCTTGTGCCACAATAATTAGCAATACACCACCATACTTATTGTACAGGTGCATGCCATCCACATTACAATGCTTGAAACCTTAAATTGGTAGCAATCGTAGACCACCAAGTATCTATCATAGTATGATACAGCACTGAAATTAGTTATCCTGTCGGGATAACAATTCTGCAATACTTGCAACAATCTCGTAATCTTGTTATAGGACTCATTCCAATCACCATAGATCTGAGCAATTGCATTTGCTTCGCCATCCAAATTTTTCTGTACGAGAGCTTGAAGTGATAGCTCTACCCAATTACACCTTGTAGGACAGCGACAAAAACAGGTGAGTTGGACTGCGTGAGGGACATGATGACACTACATATTAGATTGCTATCCAACTGTCGATGGTTCTCAAACATGGTGGGAGCTAGACAAGTGTGTGGCCATATGTTTATCAATAAGCATTATGATAAACAACAATAAACTTCTTTAAGACATCAAGATGTGGCTTTCCAATATCCAAGATTTTATCGGAGTGAAACACGGAGACTCCATGGATATCTTGCAGCAGATTGTCTGCAATACACATGGTACTTTGCTCGATTAGACTCCACGACCATATACTCGACACTCTTCCGAATCCTGTAATTCTTCACACCTAGTATGACAGCCTCCCTACTCTTGAATCTATAACCAATGCGAAACTTGTGTGATTATGGCTAGCTACATCTGACAACTTCAAAACTGGTCGTGGGGGAGGCAGAAAGTATCGAACTGATCCACATAGCAAGGTCTCAGGTATAAAGTCCTCCTCATCCTCAGTAGAACTACTTTCATTGATGTCCGTAATATATTCTTCATCTGACTCATGAATATCCATGTCCATGTGTTCCCTTGGACTAGCACAGTGTGGAGGGTGGTGCAAGAGGTGGATTATCTTGGATAAAATTCAAATGCCCAAAACTACTACCACCTACATCACTAATCTCTGTAGAAAAGCTTCATCATTTGTTGAGCCATGATTCTCCCATGGACATCAAAATTAGGCACATATGCTCTTCACTATCTAGCTAAAAAATACAAAAATGAAATACTCTATTTTTTTTATCAATGTTAACAACTTATACTAAACTCTTCTGATATATTTTGTCCTATTAGCATCCATGCTCATCAATATTAGTCTCTTTAACTTAGATAGAGAATCCAAATAACAAGTGTGCAAAAGAATAGGACTCTCACACTCAAATATAACTCCTTTATGGTTGTTTCTTATGTGCAATTAGAATAGACACTCATAAAGATATACTTACTACTAGACGTTTTTACTAAACTTATTGAAAAAATAGAGAAGAAGGATTGAAATGTTTGTGAAGAATGCTACTGTTTGCAGTTCCTTATAAAGAGTTGTCTTACTATATCTTGTTTATAGTGTAAACGATTTAATTATGGGCATGTCTCATTTACATTGTGTCTGAGTTGCCTTTTCTCATATCTCATTTATAGTGTAAACGAAATATACTTATCATGTATCTCTTCACGTATCTCATTTACACCCGTTTTGTATATTTAAATTGTGTCTTATCTCGTTTATATTATAAATGTGATCTATAAATGAGATATAACAATAGTTAAATCATTTACAATATAAACATAATAAATAATAGGACACAAAATAGTAAATTGTGTCTAAATGACTCATATTCAAAAATAAAATATTTAAATTATTTATTTAAAAAATCCGCATTTGTGATAGGTATACCAATATTCATTAATGATAAGTGATGGTAATAATAAATGGATAAACCAGTCAAGAAATAAACCAATATTTAATATAAAATATTATTTGTACACTAAAATTAGCTATTAAAATCTGTTGTTAATATATTTGTGTATAAATACATATATTATTTGATTCATTTTAAATATATATTTGTATTCCAACAAATATTTTATACTAATGACTGATTTTAATGTACACTTAAAATAGTTATAGTTGATAGACACCAAAAATAAAAAGTTTCTCTCGCCTCTCTTCCGCGGGTGTTGCTGCCTTCGTCCCTCTCTCGCCTCTCTTCCGCGGGTGTTGTTGCCTACACTGCACTACTCGATTCTACAACTGCAACAATAGACAACAAGTATTTTTTCTTTCAGTTATTCTAATATTCTATATTAATTTTTAATAGTTGATTCATTGATGTTATTTCTATTAATTTTATTGTTGTTTGATTTATGAATTTAATTAGAATATGGCCGATATTGAACTTAAAACGTTGAAATGGTTGAAATATTATTGTTGTTAATTTTATTGTTGAATT
Organism: Arachis stenosperma; assembly: GCF_014773155.1. Classification (NCBI taxonomy): domain Eukaryota; kingdom Viridiplantae; phylum Streptophyta; class Magnoliopsida; order Fabales; family Fabaceae; genus Arachis; species Arachis stenosperma. The sequence continues at coordinate 51,260,029 of NC_080379.1, read as the reverse complement.
AGTTTATGAATTATTTTGCTGATTATGAATGATTTTGTTGATTGTTGAATTGATTTATGAATTGATTTTGTTGATTATAAATACGAAGTGATTTTGTTGATTGTTTATTGTTGTTGCTATGATGATATATGTTGAAACCTAAGACTGAGTCAACCGATGATCCATCGATTTAACCAAAAAATTCTAGTAACCCAACAGTTTAATCAGTTCGATCATTGGATCGGTTCTGACAACTATGGTAAATAATAATTAAAAGTGTGGAAGGCAAATAACATCCATACATAACTTGCAATTTCCAGGATTGAAGGCAAGAAAAGAGAGCATCACTTCATCATGAATGGTATTCTTCTATTTTAGAAGCTTTTTTCTTTTCATCTCATACTCATTTTGATCCTCAAAGAATTTCAAACCAGACATTTTAGTCCCCAATTAAAATTAATTATTCGATTGGTCCCTAACAATTAATTCCGTCAGCCACTTAGGTCCTTGACTCCGTCAACTCTAACGGAAGACAAAATGGTCCCTGAAAACTCTAACATGGGACAAAATGATCCCTGACAACTCTAACAAGGGACAAAATGATTCATGACCCCTTTATTCGAAAACAACACTGTTCTTCCCCAATTTTTATCATATCTCGCATAACCCTAACATTCATACTCTCCTTCTTTACCTTCACAGTCTTCTTTTCCATCTTTTCCTTCCTCCTCTTTAACTCCAAGATTAAGCCATTGTGTAATTGTCACACGTGTCGCACCTACCTCAACATGTCATGGACCATACACTTTCTAAATCTTTGTGATTGGTACATCCACCTCCTCTGCACTTTACCCACCAAAAGCATCCACTTCTACGCCTTTGATAACATCACCTCCAACCCCGACAACGTCTACGACATCCTCAAGACCAAGTTCCACAACTACTCTAAGGGCACGCCTTTCTCCACTCTCCGGCAAGCAATATAGATTGTTGGACATTATGACGTCATGAGAAGATTCTCCTTCGACATCGTATGCAAATTACATCTCCACCCAATTTTAAACAAAGTGTGCGTAGTTCCAAAAAACAGTAACAAAACAGAGCAATAACTACAAAGAAAATATAAAAAACTAGCATAAAACAGCAAACAGGGAGCAAAAGAATATAATGATTTTAGCTTCTCTAAAGACACTTCAAGATGAACCTGATCAGTTATACAACATCAAATCATGATCGTTCTCCTTCCAACTTTTAATCTGCAGAATTATTGGTCTTTTTCATAGATCAGTAAATCATGCATCAAAGATCAACTTCATATATCTTCTTATTCACCTTAGACTTGATATTTGCACTCATAAGTACATCAATTACTTCTATATTGCCAATCTAGACACCATCAATTTGTGCATTCTACAACTTTCTCCTTTAACTTCTCTAATGCCAACACTCCATTATTAAAGACAATATTATTTCTACATCTCCATGTGCACCATATTATAGAAAAAAATAACACAATCCATACTTTCTTCATATCTTTTCTTATCTTTCTATCCATCCACACCTCAAAGCATTCTTTGGTGGTTCCTGGCCAAACCCAAATCACACTCCAATCCACCAAGATTGATCCCCATAACTTTCATATACGATCACATGAAAAAACAAGTGATGTACCGTCTCCAATCTATCCTTACATAAGACATAAAAGGATTCCGCTTCTGGTACAATCTTAAATTTACATAATATATCTCTAGTATTCAATCTTTCTAAAATTACAAACCACATCAGTAACTCAATCCGATGAGGATTTTTTTTCTTGTGAACATTAAATTTATAGAGTGTACATTGTGTAGTTTGAAGTTACAGTGTTAGACTGTTAGTGTTATGCGAGATATGATGGAAATTGGAAGAGAACAGTGTCGTTTCCGAATAGAGGAGATCAGGGACCATTTTGTCCCCTGTTAGAGTTGTCAGAGACTATTTTATCCTCCGTTAGAATTAACGGAGTAAATGACCTAAGTGACTGACGGAGTTAATTGTTAGGGACCAATCGAGTAATTAATTTTAGTTGGGGACTAAAGTGTCCAGTCTAAAATTCTTTGAGGACCAAAATGGGTATATACTCTTACATAAAAATATTATTTATTCTCTTTGATTAGAAAAGAATGTCTAAGCTTTTCTTAGACTGATTTTGTTTCTTGTGTCAATCTCTTTCTGTAACGGAAAAAAGCTAAAATGATGAGAAGATCATGAGTTGAAAAGGTAAGAGAAAAGATAAGAAAAATCCAAGTGATTTTATGTTTCATTGTAATTCATATGTAGTTGATGGATTTGGCTTTGAATTGATTGGAATTGATAGCTATGATTGGTTTAATTATTATTGTGAAAATTCCACATCTATCCTTCCTTTGTTTCGATTCTTTTTCAAGAATGTGATGAGGTAACATAAAAAAGAATTGATATAGAAGGATATCTTAGAGTTGAGAGAATAAAGATTTTAGTGATGTTTATCTTGTACATTTGTTAGCATGGATTTGATTATTACTATTATAATTGTGTTGTTTTTGTTGAGAAAAATAGGGATAAAAATGACAAGAAGTGGAATATTGTAATTTCAAAACACGAACGAATCATTTTTTTTTTTTACATAGATATTCGTCCTCATACATAATTGTTAATGAGTTAATAATAATATTCCCTCAAGATATAAAAAATCTCTATGAATTTTTTATTAGACAATAATAAAAAAAATTTATTCTCTTAAAATTGTGGTGGTAAAAGAGATAATGAAAGCCATGAAAAAAAAATTCTAATGCTTTCATACTATAAAAAGAACTAAAGACTTAGTGTAGAAGTTGTTCTTGGTGAGCCAGAGACCAAAGGGAATAGAAAATAGAAATTTGGATTGTTTTGGAATGGATTGTGAATTAATCATTTACACAAGAGTTTTAAGTTTTGTATACCATATACACATAGTAAGACTGCAGAAAAATAACCAATATAACTAACATAATAGAAAAAACTAATCTTGTTATATACAATTTTGTTATAGCTTGAGACTCAAGTAACTAAATTATTCTTTTTCTATCAGTTTTGCTGAGTAAAAATTATTAAAAGGAAAATAAGTAGTATCAATATCAATTTTACCTTCCAAATGAAGAAATAATAATTATCTTACTTAATTGGAATTTTAGCATTGTACATTTAGGGTAATTTTAGATTAACTTTTGAAAAAATACTTTTTTTTAAATCTTTTTAAATAAGATATTTTTTTCTATTTGCATAGAAAATATAAATATTTTATAATAGAGAATTCATTAAAATATTCTTGAAACTTTTTCTCTTTTAAAAAAGGCAACATATTGCTTGCTCAAATCAAAGATTTTTTTTTTTACTTTTTTAAATTGTTACACCTTTACAATTATATAAAAGTAATTTTTGTACTTCAGAGTTCAGAAACGTTAATCCAAAGGACCTTTAATCTATACTATCTTTTAGCTTGAAACCATGCCCTATTTTTATCCTTTTTATCTTCCCTGTCAAAAGTTAAACTCGTATATAAATTCATAGCATGGTTTGATCTACTTAATTGAACGAACTTAGTTAATAATTAATACGAGACTCAGAGTGATGAGTTTGGATAATTCTTTTAAGTACTCATTTTATTTTTTTTTTTATGTTTTATTAATATAAAAATATATTTACTTCTGTTTTTTAAAAGTACATGAAAGGTTTTTAAAATAAAAAGATTTTTTTTCAAATTTTATTCGAACATTTCAAAATTTAATAAAACTGACTTTTTAATAAAATAAAAAATAGAAATTTTTTTAAATAAAAAATCCAAAGAATTACTCATATTACTAATCCCTCCCTTCGCTTATCATAGTGATAGAAATGAAAGACCGTTGTTGCTGCCAAGACTGATGCTGCGACGGCCGAGCGATTTTCCTTTTTAATTAATTTGGAAATCATTAGATGCATGCATCGAAGAAGGAAATATGTGATTAAACAAAAAGAAAAAGATGAAAATAAAAAATGGAAAATTGACACAGAAATGAAAATGAAATTAGCTGTTTTCATGATCTAATTGTCCTTGATCCGTGGTGTAGTTAATTTTCATTGAATAAAGACAGAATAGTGATCTTGACAACCAAAACGCTGTGCATTAATTATATTGCAGGGGGTCCAGAATTGACTATGCCTGCCTTCTGGCAACAAGGGAACTGCGCCCATCCGTGAACGTACGTATGCTCCGTTGCAAGATTGTAACTTTGTAAGTACTTGAATCTCGCAATGATAATATCCTGTGAAGTGTGATTCTTTCTCTTTAATTGGTGCTGGCCCCTGATCACTCATGTCATTTTCGTATAAAACTGGAGAAAATCTTTGTGGAGCTATAAAGTAGTTTGCACACACCATACGGCAAATTATTTTTTAGACAGTTCTAATTCAAAATTTTAAATATATCTAAACTAATTTAGATTGGTCAAATAATCAGTTTAATTATCTGCTTAAAAAAATATTGAAAATTTAAATTTTATTTTGTATGTATAGTAATTCATTTGTCAACTACATATTTTCAAATAAAATTTAATTTATGATAAATTAATCTTTAATTTATTAAATATTGTGAAAAACTAAAAAAATACCTAAATTTTATTATATTTTTACTTTTTCTGCAAAATTATTTTTATAAAAAAATTTATCCCATACCACAGAGCACACCCATCTATTAGAAAAAAAAAAAAGAATAATTGCACATTTGCACTCATCTATTCTATTCTATTATATAAAAATTGGATTTCTCCACTTAATGATAGAGCTGACATGACATGCTTCTAAGAGTGTTTCTCAATTTATTTCTTTTAACACATTAAATACAAATTATTACGATAAACTAACTATATCAACTAATTGATTTGATTAGATATTTAAATATCATATAATTTATTATAATTTATATCAATTTGATTTGGTAGTATTTCCTAATTTATTTATTTTAATATTATGATAGTATTTTTTAATTTATTTCTTTTAATTTATTAAACCAAATTTATTGTGTGTACTAATTAATTAATTTGATTAATTTATTAGTCATTAAAATAATAAATTTATGAATAAAATAGACAACTGAGATATTTTCAACTAATAATTAAATCAAATCAAAATCAAATCATATATATTGAGCTAAATTCAAATAATGTGAATTAAGGACTAAATTAAAGTAAGATCATTTCTTATTTATTCAAATTAAGTGCAATAAATACAAATTAATTTTGTTAGATAATCATAGTTGTCTGGTCTATTATATATAGATGGCCACACAAAATTATAAGAATCGTAATTTTTATCGCTCTTGCTATTTCAACTCTTCTTTTCTTCTTCTTTTTTTTTCTTTATGTATAATTTATTTTATATATAAATGTATCCAAAATGAGAAAGTACGGATGAGTGTTTTATTGATTGTTTATTTGATGAATATATCTCAATTTAAGCATTTTACTACTGCGGATAGAAGTTGACCTGTAGCAATTCAAAGTGGCCAATGTATTTTTTTTATAGTATTAGATAGAAGAATATTTATTAAAATGAATATACCCATTGTAATAAAATTTTTTTCAATTGATATATTTTTATGTCAATCCTGTAAATTTTTTTGAAGGCACAAGATAATAAAATAGGTTGACTTTAATATCATTAGAAACTAAATTTAATGGTTTAAATAAGCACCACTAATTATATTAAAAAAGTAATTTTGTAATAATAATGTGATTTATATATTAATTTTTTCAAGTAAATTCATTTCAAAATGTAAAAATTAGACTCAATTACGCTAAAACTTTAAAGGTAATATAGAATTTGACAACAAAATTAACATTCATTAAGGAAATAAATTTATTTATGACTATTTTCTAATTATAAATAATAACAAGACTTATGAAAAAATATTAATGTCATCATTTTTATTAATTAAATCAAAATATTAGGTAGTTGATAGTTTTATAGGCGAAAATTATTAAATAATTACGTAAAAATTAGCAACGAATAAGCAATAAGAATTAAAAAAATCTATTATATAATACCAATTTCATAATTAAAATATGTCACATATCATATTCTCATATATTCTATTTAGAGCAATGCTAGGGGGCCAGCAACTTTTGTGATTGGTAGCCAGCAAATAGCCATCAATGATAATTTAATGGTGTGAGATTGGTGTAAAATTTCATCCAATGACTCACATTTCTCTGCTGGTTACATGCTGGCCAAAATTCAACAAAATTGCTGGCCCCCTAGACTTTTCCTTCTATTTATTATCTATTGTATTATATAAAAATTAAGTGTATGCACTTTAATTTATTTTGTCATATTATTATATAAATATTCAATTCTTTGATTAAACACTTATTTGATTACGAAATGATATTATATGTTACTTTTATATTGGCAATTAAATTTCAGTTACTATACAAATATTATATTTTAGGTAATTGTATATTTTTTTAATTATTTTAAAAATTATTATATAATTTTAAGATCACTTAGTTATGTTTATTTTTTTTAAAGTATTGTCATTATTGGAGAGTAACTAATGTTTGTGATAGTTTAAAATTGAGACATAAAAATACAAAATATTAATATAATGAGTTATTGAAGTATAAATCTTGAAGTAAATATATGTGATTATAATTAATGATTATAATTAAAAGTCTTTATTTTATTTCAATTTGTTTAGGACAAGTTTATCTGAAATTTTATTTTCTTATTAATTAGTATTTTTTTGTATATTTAATTGTCATTAATTTATATAAATTAAAATGTATAACTTAAAAAAATAGATACGTGTCTAAAAAATGAAAAAAAATATATACTAATTAATAGGTTCTTCTTTACAATGTTTTTCTTGAACTTTTTAACAAAAATATATCTTAATTTTTGTTTTTCATATATTCATTGATTATACTAATTTTTTTACAATGTATTTTTATCAACTACATGCATTATTTTTCTGTCTTTTTTACTTTTTTAATTATTTTATTATCTTATTTTTAATTATTTATTTTATTTTCACTCTTCATATGTTTATTGTATTTCACTTCATCTTAATTTCAATTTCATAGTTAACTTTTAATTATATAAAATTCAATAATTTCTTTCAAAACATGCTTAAATATATTATCTATTATATACAATCATTAGGATAAACAAATAAATATAAATTGAATATATCATTTAATTTTAATTTAAACAAATAAATAAATAAATTGTAAGAAAAATAGCAACCAATTTTATTTTTAATTTCTCTAAAATTTATTTAAAGGTAAAAATCTCTTTATAACCACTAACATCGCCGATAACAAAATTATATGTCTCTATTAAATAAAAAATATAAAATAAATAACATATATATAATTTTAAAGTTATTAATCATAGACTATGGACAAATTTTTTTTTAAAAAAAATCTTATGGTTCAACATATAATTTTTTGATATTTTTTTTCTAAAATTTTTCAGATTTATCAACATTTAAGTTGTCTATACATCACTTCTCAAAATATTATGATTTCACAAGTTATAATATGTAAGGTAAATTACCTTTATAAACTATTTACAAACCAATTTTACGTATATACCCCAAAATAAAAAAAGCTACGTGCATGTCTCAATTTACATATCTATGTCAATCAAATTTATAGAGTTTGAATTATGTGTTTTCGTAGTAACGTACAGCGTCGAGTTATATCTTCGGATTGTAACAGTCATATCACTACTAAATCGAATGAAGGAGATTCGATTTACGGTGAGCTGGATTGCTACTAAGTGAGTATAAATTGAACCTTATTACTTTGATTTAGCATGGATCATATAAATCGAAATTTATAGATTCGATTTAGTAGGAGATGACATAATTCAAATTCTTTGAATTCAATTTACTTTCAAATCACAATGTAAAGTAATTCGAATCCTATAGATTCGATTTACTACTTATTACCCTAATTCAAATTCATTAAATTCGATTTATATAGAAATATAAATGGAGACAACCAGGTAATGTTTTCTAGTTTGGGAGATTCAAATAATTTTGGGGTGGCTTTAGTTTATCAACGTAAATTAACTTAAAATGTGATATTAGTTATTGTTATATATATGAAAAATGTGACTCATTTATGCATTGTTTGGATTAGAAGAACTTGTAGGAAAATAAATGCTGGAAAAGAAAATGGACTAAAAAATCAATTTTTCATTGTTTGGATCAACAAAGAAATTGAATGAAAAACATAAAAGTGTATGTGGAGCTCATGTAAATCTTTTCTCTTCAAAGTTGCGAAGAAAACTGATGCATAAGTGCAAACATAGGTAAAAATATAAAGTTACCATTTGAATTATAATTTATATATAATATATAAAAACATTAATATAATTTTACTCTATTATAATTTTTTCTCTTCTTACTGTTTCTTCCATCTAACAAAAAAATTTTTCTCTATTTTTTTCATTCATTTTTCTTCATCTAAACAACACGTACAAAAATATACTTTTCTTTCTATTTTTTTCCTCTTATTTTCTTTCTTTCCATTGTCTTTCCTCTTATTTTCCATCTCATATCCAAATAATAGCTTAGTGTTTATCCATTTATCTTCTATTAATATTGTTATAACAAGAATGTATTGTGACTTTATAAAAATAATATAACATTAACTTTGATTATCTGAAAATTTATTGAGTGGCTAGAATAGCTCCACGTCACGAACCAATGAATGCTTGCAATTGGGATGATCACAAAAACAGCCGAAACGGATGTTTGCAGGAATTACTCGTATTTTGGGACTAGATGGAGAGTCGTGAAATCCTCATGATCTGCCATGCAAAAATAGATGGAGACTAGGGGTGGTAAATGGGCCGAAACCCATCGGGTTGGCCCACATAACCTCCTCAAAGGTGGGTTGGGCTGAAAATTTAAGATTGCCAAACTTAAAAAGCCTGCCTACCCCCGCACCACCTAATCCATGGGATTTGGCGGGCTTCGGCGGGTGGGGCAAGCTTTTATTTTTTCAGGACCATTTTTTTATAAATTTTTATGATGTTATTGATCTACAAGAGGATGAAGATGATAATTGAAGATATTCTAAGTTATATTTTGGATTATGTTTTATGTTTGATTGATTATAAACTTGAAGATGTTTATTATATATTTTGGATAATATTTATTTTACTTTGGACAATGTTGGTTTTATTATTTTGTTTCAATAAATTTGGTTTATAATTATGTTTATTACATATTTATAATTATAAAGACTTTAATGTGTGTGAATTTAAAAATTATAAATTTTTTATGTTTTTAAAAATTATAAATTTATTGAAATTATTGTGAAATTATATATATTGTTTAATATTTAATGGTTTATTAAAAAAGGAGAACCCGCCAACCCGCCAGCGTACCATTAGGCGGGGCAGGAGAGATATTCAGGACCGTCTTACCAAGCAAGGCGGGACATGCCAGTCCACCAGATGATGTACTTTTGGCAAGACAGAGGGGCTTTTCTGTTTGTCACCCTAATGGGGACATGTAGATAAGTACCTACCCCATAGAACCTATTAAATATACGCGAATATAAAATTATTAATTTATATATACATAAATCTATTTCTTGAATTTAGTAACCCTAATTTCTGCCTCCAATTTAAATTCTTCCTTTTTCTTCCAGACTCATTCTCAGCCTCGATCCTCTCTCTCTAACTCACTTTCTCTGCCTCTTAAGTCCGTCACTACGTCGCTCAGTATCGTCCCAAAAAATTATGTTATGTTATTATGTTGGAATATGTTTTTATGTTTTCTCCTTTTAAAATGTTATTTTTCATAACGAATATGTTATAAATTGTGTTGAATTATATTGAATCGATTATTTTATGATTATTATATTATGTCTTTTTGTGTTAATTTTTTTAAAAATTTTCAAAGAATATTCGTAGATACCCGAGAAAATCTGCGTTTTCTACATGGTAATTAAACAAGAACTTGCAATGACAGAGAAGGAACATGGCATTCTTTTTTGAATAGGAGTGAAGGATGGAAAGGGGGCTTCTCACGCTCCTTACTCATTACCATATCTAACTAGCAATAGGATCCAATCTGAGCCGATTTAAGAAGGGACGTGTGGACTTCATCTGCATTGGGCATTTAAGGTAATGAACCTAAGTCGGATTTGAGACCCTAACAATGGATTTTAGTTGATTTTACTTGCATTAAGGTTTTACTAGGCCCAAATATATCTTGGATTAATATTTTAAGTCATTGTTATAGCAAATATTATACTATTTAATATTGTAACACTTAGTATATATAAATGTTGGATATATTTATAAGATATTTTTTAATTCAATTTAAAAAATTAATTATCTCTTTTTTAGTTTTAAATATTATTTTCTAATGTAACAAAAAATTAAAAAATAACAATAATTACTCACATAATTAAAATAGATAATCTTAATATATACATGATACTATATATATCAAGGATTATTATATATGATATATAATTTTTTTTCTGTAATGACTATTTATATAATTTATTGAACAATTTTTTCATCTTAATATTTAATAAATTTAACATATAAAATATTATTTAACATATAAAATAAGTAATTTAAGTCATTATCTAGGACAATAAATATAATAGTGCAAATACTTATTTATTTATTAGTAGTAAAAAAATATGTAAATAATATAAATTGATATTTTTTAGTATAAAAATAATAATAAATGTTATGAATTAAGTTAGTTACATAATTAAAAAATTATGAAGAATTTCTTAAATAATAATAAAATATAATATCACTATTTTCATATATTACAAAGTTTATGAAAAAAATTTAGATAATAAATCAATCTTTAATAGATTATACATTAATTCTGTCAAAAAAATAAATAATTAATACATTGGATATTATTATTTACGTACTAAATTAATATAATATAATATAATATAATATAATATAATATAATATAATATATATTATCAATTATTAAGTTTATAATTAATTTTTAATCCAATTTTTGGTAATTAAAATTTAAATGATTGAAATTATTAAATGCTCAATATTTTGTATCGAACCAATTTATTTTTTATTGAAATTAAAAAAATGAATTGTTAATCAATTCTAAATTTAAATTTAAATTTGAGTAAGAAAATAAAAAAATATTTTAAATTTTATCTCACTAACCAGAATTAATTTCAAGATAAGAAATTATTTTGTACATCATATATATTGGAAAATAGTATGATCATTTGTTATTTTTTAATGGTAAATATTGAAAAATAAAATAGTGTAAGAAATTAGAAAAAATGTATTTACAAGTTTAGAAAATATTAATTTATTTTTCAATAGAATAAATTATATGTTAAATAATAAAAATTGTTATTGGTTTCTCTTCACACTAACTAATACTCAACGATGGTGTTTCGGTATACTATGTTACCAAGAAATATTAATCAATCGATCTAATAACATTTGTAATGACATAAGTTTATGAATTTGAAAATTTAGAAATCATTTCATAAAATGTGAAGTTTTAACAAGTAACAATGCTGATCATATTGTTTTGACTTCAAGAATGAATATGATACCAACAAATAAAATTGTCCCAAGTAAATTTCAACAAAACAAAAGTCCATAAGTATTGCTATTAATGGAAAATGAATCTATTTTAAAGAAAAATACAATTTTTTTCTACGGATTTTCTAACTCGGCAAGTCAATGACTAATCTACCACATATTAATGCTCTATTTATTATGGGTTTGTCGCTAACTAATGGATTGTTATACATACAAGGCGATATTCAAACTCTAAATACTTGCTTAAACGGACAAATGAGATGACCCAATCCAAATTAATTAAAACAAATATTAATTATTTTTAAAGTAAAGTATCATTTTTGTCCCCAACGTTTTGGGTAAATCCTATTTGTGTCCCTAACGTTTAAATCGTCCTATTTTTATCCCTAACGTTTGTAAAAGTGATTCAATATTATCCTGCCGTCAATTACACATCATGCGCACTTTAGTTTGAGTTTTAAAAATCCTTTCTTGAAGTTATAATACAAATGTCTGGGATAGAATCAATGATCCACTCCAAAAAATAGCTCATCAAAAGTTAAAACTAATTCCTACAACATTTACATAATTCACTTTTCTAGGGACATAATTGAATCTAAACACAAATAGTGGGTATAATATTAAAATCGAACACATTCAAGTGAGATCTAATTGAGAATGAATACATCCAAGTGAAAATAATTGAAAAATATAATCTGATTTGTTAGTATAATTGATAGTGAGATAACATTAAATCACTTTTATAAACGTTAGGAATATAAATAGGACGATTAAAACATTAGGGACACAAATAGGACTTACCCTAAATATTGAGGACAAAAACAATACTTTACTCTTATTTTTAATATTTTTAAGTTATAAAATATTTATAATAATAATAATTACTATAGATATTTTTTATTTAAATTTTAATAAACAAATTTTATATAATTTTATGTATTATCCCGTACAGGATACGGAAACATATACTAATTGAATGCAAAAATAAGTGAATAATTCCGTACAATGAATATATCATTTTTATAAATTAAATTTTATTAAATAAAAATTAAAAATCCAATAAAATAAATGTATTAATATATTTTAATAAATATTGAGCATATCAATAAATGAAATAAATAAAAATATTTCTATCTTTATATAATATATTTTAAAGTAGTAAGTACAATCGTTTATTTTAAATAAATGAATATAAAACATAAATTTTCACTAAAATCAATAAAATTTTTTATTTCACATTAAAGCTAAAAATCTTAAATAAATAATTTTGTTAAAATATTATCATGTAATATAAATTTATAAAAATATTATTAAAAATATTTTTTTATTTATAATATTTATATATAATTATATAGAAAATTTAATTTTTTCATAATAATAATAATAATAATGATAATAAAATAATAATAAGTTTAATTTTTTAACAATAATAATAATAATAATAATAATAATAATAATAATAATAATAATAATAATATACTTTTTGAGTTGTTTTGTTTATACGTGAAAAAATAGTAGAAATATAAAATTAGTCATATTATTGTTTTATATTTTTACCAGTAGAAATTGGTCGTGTTGAGACTTGAGACAGAGTAAGTACCTGTCGCGGTTCAAATTATGTTATCGTTCCTAATCTCCATTCTTAGAAGAAGTTCGTATATTATTATTATTATTATTATTATTATTATTATTATTATTATTAATAATAAAGAATTTGGCGAGAATTTGAAACATGATTGACCTATATTACGTATATACTAAAATCAACTATCAAAATTAGTTATTAGTATAAAATACTGAAATATAAATACATATTAAAAATAAATTAAATTATATTTAGTGACTAATTTTAATATACGAATAGTATTTTTGGATAACTAAGTATATGATATAAATTGTATGTCGCTCTGTGTCGTTGTTAAAGCATTATGATTGGGTTTAGATAGGCCGGGTCTAGTTGTTTCAGATTTCATTGTCATTCCTAGTTTTTGGATTTTTTTAAATAAAAAATTTTTATATGCAATTTATAATAATTTTATCAATTTACACCCTATCACTTATTTTGTTTATAGCATAAATAAAATAATATTGTGTATATTTCGTTTATACTATAAACAATACAATGCAATCGTATGATGTTTGTAATAACGTGCTTATCTCGTTCACAATGTAAACAAGATATAGATAATCTTTTTGCCAAACTATCCTTTTCTTAAATCTCGATTATTGGGCATATTACTCACTAATTCAAAATCATATGATTTTCCATCCGAAACAAAAAAAAAATCATTGAAACTCTGATTTATATCAAATTTAAGCGATGACCCTTATCAATTTCATTTTTTTTAAATCCTGTCTTCATACAACTCTTCGAACAATAACAATTAATCATCACAGTCCAATTTCACATTTCATTTATAAAAATTTCAATATCAACAATATTCCGTAGCATTTCTCTATATTCCAAAGAAATAATTTCACCAAACTTACTAAGAATTCATCTCACCACGGCCTCCGGCCCAAAACTTATCTACGTTCAAACAATCACGGCCTCCGCCCTAAAATACACCACACCATATCAATAAATATAACTCAATTATATCATGGCATCTGGCCAAAATTCATTCAATCATCTAGTTAATCTTTTACAAGCCACTACACTCCATAATAAATCCGAACTAAAAAATCACAATCACAAAAAATTAGACAGTCAAACAAACAATCACATATAGAACAGTTATGACAAGTAGTACAATTAACAGTTACACAGATTATCAATTAGGCAAACCAAGTAATTATGCATACCCAAACAATTGCAAACAAATGCAGTATGATGTATGCCTGTCTTACTGGCCGTAAGCTAATTTGTCGGTTACAGTGCTAGACCCAACATATCCGGTAGCTAATTCGGACATTATCTCTCTATCATGCTTCCCAGGAGGAACATAAAGAAGGAAATCCTCAACCTTCCACCATCTCATTGGAGACAACACTATTTGGAATATAGTTCTCATTCCATACGTATTTGTTGTTTTTCAGATGCAGGACGTGACATGCCTCGTTGAGTGTGCTGGATTTGCTTTCTTAGAAGTGAAGACTTAATTTCGGGGCTTATTTTCTGTGTTAGTCTTTGTAGTTTATTCTGCATTTTTGTTCATTATGCTGTATATTCCTCTATAGAGGATTATTTTGGAGAAATAGAAATTTATTGTAGATATTTTTGTTGGGCTGTTTTTGTATATATATTCTAGTCAGATTTTGCTTCGCTGGTCGAGCCTAAATTTTGATTATGTAACTATTCTTGGAACTCTACTTATATATGTATGTCTCTTTGGTTTTTCTGTTTATGCCTTTTAGCTTAACGCTTCTCGAGTGCGACGTAATTGTCTGGTCTTGGTTTTTGTTTAGCTTTTGTTTCCTTCAAGGCTCCTAGATACTATATCATTGCTATATTTATATGTATATATTTTGCTTTTAGAGGTCGTAGCGCCTCATCACCTTCGATTTACGACCTAAGCGTAAATCTCTGTGTGATAGGGTGTTATACACAATGCTGCATATCAGTGCATCAAATGAATTTGATCGATCAGGTTGTGTGCTAGTAAAATTAAAATGGATTTTAAAGCAGAAAAAATTTAAAACTTCTAACAAAACAATCCACCACATAATTTAAAATTTCCAACAAAACAATCCACCACATAATGAAAAATTAAAAATCACAAACAATATTATCAGTTCTAAATTATTTAATAAGCAAATAGTTAATAAAAATAACAAGAAATTACCTTCTCTAAACAACTCAACAACAGCATTAATATTAGAATGATGAGCTGCCCAAAAAATACAGCACACAAAAAATTTACTTAGAATAATTTTATGTCAACGAATAAGAACACTAAAATGAAAATTATTATTGACAATAACAAAGAAAAAAAAAATACAAATACACATTAATAAAACAGAGCAAAGTGAAGAAAATAACTGAATTATGCACCTTTGCACTCTGGAATGTCAATTTCGCACGACACCTCCAACCCACTAACAAGACCAATCCAAATAAAAATTAAGTAACTAATTAAAATTTGGAGTTGAAAATGAAATTGAATAGTAGGGTTAGGGTTCAAAACTAAAAGGGGTTAGGGTTTCTATATTTTAAGTTATTAGACTAATCAAACAAAACAAATTACAGGTAGGCAACAATTCATAAATAGACAACAAATCATAAATTTTCAGTGTAAACAAATTAACACAATCAAGGCACTATGATCAACATTCTTATTAAAACTACTAAAGTCTCCACAGAAAATATAAATATAACAAAATTAGAATATCAAAACAATTAGATAATCAATGAGTGAACAATTCAACCAAGGTCATATCCAGGTAAACTAATGATACTGATTTTCTAGGAATAAAAGAGAGAAGTCTAGGGTTAGGGTTTAGCAAATATCAACAAGGTAAAAAAAATAGAAGAAAGAAGGGAAGAAGATATACCTGGATGAAAGAGAAAGGGTAGCATCGCAGCTGACGGAGGCAAGCGGCGGCGGCAGCAAATGATAGAGGCATCAATTCGCAAGGGAGAACCATGGTAGAAACAAGCTTCAGTTGGATGCTCGTCGACGATAATGATGGCTGGGGTCGTGGGAAGCGGTCGACGATGGCAAAACGACAGTGAATGGTGGTGATGAGGGCTAGCGGCGAGAGAGAAAGAGAAAAGGGAGACAAGTGAGGTTGATGATGTTGCAGAAATAGAGGGGAAGGGTTCGCGAATTCGCCAGTAACGCACATCCTGTGACCAAAACGACACGTTTCATTTAATTATCGTACCATCGGATTTTTTCGCTTCTAAATCTGATGGTAATGATCACGCTGATTTTTCTTTTTTTCTCTCCTATTATTACTGGTGAATTTACCGTTGGAATCCGAATCTGATGATAATTTTTTTACCCAATAAATTTATTACCAAATTCGCTAGTAAAGTCGTTGCTAACCTCCGACACTAAATCTGATTGTATTTAATGTTTTTCATGTAGTGTTTTGACACTTCCAATTATGACAATTATTTAATATTTTAAAGGCTTTTATGTTATATTCGCTTAGCACACAGATGCATGAATTATGTTACAGGTGCAAGATTTATGTTTCCTATGGTAGTACTTATTCTTTACAAAGGTGTGAATTATGAATTTGATAAACAGTGAATTAGATCTTTGAATATATAAATATCTTTATGCGCATTTTTGTGCGAGGATGAAGGGATTGTATCTATCATCTCTCTTACAATAGTTAACTTCTCAGGACAAAGTGTACGTTTCTTCGGACGCATTTCTAATGTAAGCATTTTTTGCTCCTTTTAAGCGTTTTACATACAAAAGAATGATGTTATGCTTTTGAGGTATGATATTATGTTGTAATATGCTTCTAAAGTAGTCTGTTGAGACTTAACTTCTAAGGTTATTTTACTTTAAGTTTAGGCTTTTTTAGGTTTAGGTATTTCCAAATGTGATTACATTAAGAAAAAAAAATTTCCTTAATATATTAAACATTAGGTTAATAGTCAAATTAGTCTTTAAAAGATAAGATATTTTTTAAATTCGTTTTTGAAAGACTTTTTCAATCAAATTGGTCCTTCAAAGATTACGAATTAATCATATTTGTTTTTCAGTTACTCCACTCACAATTTTAGTCAATGATTGATGATATGAAATGTTAATTGATAACATACATGACACATAACATGTTCAATTAGACGTTGACTAAATATGTTTACGAAAATCTATCAATTTAGTCACTAGGTCATATTAGGAATAAGATTTTTGTAATTAGAAAAAATGACTAAATTAATAAATTTTCATAAACATATTTAGTCAATATCCAATTAGACATATCATGTATTATATATAACATTTTACAACATTAATCTTTGAAGAAAATTGTTAATGAAGTGACTGGAGGACAAATATGATTAATTTGCAATCTTTGAAGGACGAATTTGATTGAAAAAGTCTTTCAGTGATAAATTTAAAAAAATGTCTTATTTTTCGAGAACTAATTTGATTATTAACCCATTAAAAATTAGATATCATTTAATGAAATTATTAAATTGTATTTGTATTATTATCAAAACTTAATTTGAGATGCTAGTGGGGCTAATAGTAGGACCATACCAGTTACAATAGAATAAGATTACTTGTTTGATGAGTTTACCAGATACTGAACTCTGAAATCTCCTTCAACAACCCACACTACAAGAAAACCGGTCTGTTGCGCGCACTTTTTTCTTGTCACACTTTTATAAAAGTGGCAATTAATAAGAGATTTAACCACATTTTAGATTTCATGCTTACCAAAGCGTGATTATAAAGAGAAACATGCATGCTTTTAAAGCGTGGCGAAATATTTTTCATTGTCACATTTTTGAAGTGTCCCTATTTTTTCTAACTCTTTTGACACCCATAAAAAGCGTGGCAACAAGGTTCCCAGGACCTTTTTCAAAAAACTGTCACTGAGAAAAGGCTCTCGATTCACTCTACTCTATTCTCCCTACGTCGGCGCTCCTTCCGTCTCTCCTGTAAACCCCTATTCCTCCCTCGGCGGTGACTCCCTCTGGCAAGGCCTCCCTCGGCGCGCTCTATCTCGCAAACCCTCAATCGTCGCTCCTCCCTCCATCGCTCAGCACCCGCTGCCGTTGCCGTCTCCCTCTCCCACACTCGTCGCACCTCTGTTTCCTCTCTCAACCCTCCTCTTCGCCACCCGTTAGCGCCAACCGTCAGCCATGTTCAGCATTGGCAGCGCCGTGGTAAATTATTTGGTCAAATTTTTCCTTGATCTTATATTTTTTGTTTTTGAATTTGATTTTTTGTTTTCGATTTCTTGGTTTTTCATATTTTCTAATTTTTCTAAACTATTTTTTTTCTATTCTGATATTTGGTTTAGGTTTTGTTTCTAAACTTCTTGATATTTGGTTCTGTTCTGCTGCTGCTGTGGTAGTGCTCAGCTGCTGCTATGTGGTGCTGAACTGCTACTGCTTTGCCTGTTCTGTTCTGCTAGTTTTTCTACATCATATAAGCAGGTTAATTTTTTCATACTTTAAGCATTCACGGTTAGGGTTTTGATTTTGTTTAATTTTTGTTGATTGGTATTGATGGTTTATTTATTTGTTCAGAGTTTCCAGTCTTTGGGTTTTATTTGGTCTAATGTTTCATTTCTGTATTAATATTATTTGTGTTGGAAGAGAATGTTCATTGAATAATTGGCTTGTTAATATATATTCCCAGTACTTCTATTTGGTTTTCATTGATTCCTACCATTTTCATATGTAGCTACTGCTCGAAAAATTCTATTAATTTTTCTCATGTATTCCTGAACACAGGAAGTCTTTTTGGATTTTGCTCCAAGTTCTGTCTCAAAACTGAACGAGAAAGATAACTACACCAGGAAGCATTGCCAGCTCATTGTTGTCCGAGCATACATGTTACCATTGATGCATGTCTGGTGTTTGGTATTACTATTTCATTTGTTGTATGTTCTAAGTTTAATTTATTTTAGGCTTTTGATAGTTCTTTATCTGCTGATGCCACTGCCACCTCTTATATTTTGCCTCTGCAGCAGTGTTGCTCCACTGCTGGTGAGCCAGTCTGCTGCGGTAGTCCTTCTTAACTTAGTTTTCTTCATGCAATAAATCAATATGAAATATTGTTTATTAGAGTACTTTTAGCTTGCTATTCAATCTTAATCCAAATAGTTCTATGGAGACAATAAAAGTAGTGGTTTTTACCAATATTATTGCCATGTCTTCACTTATTATGGTGTTGTTTGTTAGATCTGTTTCAAGTAGCCTCTTTTTCAACTTCTATGGAAATTCATGCCCAGTTATAGACGTGGTTGTGAGAAATGTAGGTAGCTCTTCCTCTTCTTCTGATCTTTCCATTCTTGGAAAGATTTTTCACTTGTTTTTTTATTTCTTTGTAGAGGTTAGTGTATGTTACTGTTATAAATTAT
This sequence comes from Arachis stenosperma, assembly GCF_014773155.1. Taxonomy (NCBI): domain Eukaryota; kingdom Viridiplantae; phylum Streptophyta; class Magnoliopsida; order Fabales; family Fabaceae; genus Arachis; species Arachis stenosperma. The sequence goes on along the minus strand of NC_080379.1, from coordinate 51,240,436 downwards.
ATTATATTTTATATATGTTATGTGTGAATTATTCAAGATTAAAGGAGAAAAAGAGATTGATTTAGTAAGTAAAATGGAATTGATTTGACTCGTTTAAGTCACTTAAAAATTTAAACTTACTGAAGTATTCCTTTGAGCCTAATTAATTTATTTATTTGGTTAGAGTTTAGCTCATTATATGTGAGATATATAGTTCTCTTAGTACGTTAATTTATTTTTTATGTTTTCTTTTTAGTTAATGATTTATAATACTCAAAACCAAGACCTTATTTAAGAGGAATAAGTGATGAACTACTTAAAATAACTATGCATTGTGGCAATGATATTTCAGTACTACTATATATTCTGGTTGTAGTTAAACTTATTAAAAGAAGCAGAGTTTACAGGAACTTTGCTAAAAGAACTCATGTAGACCTTATTAACTGGCTGGTATGTCTTTGCAATTCATATTGAGAAGGACTAATGACTAATGCATTAGTGCAGAGTTGCGCTGAGAGCATACAGAGATTGCTAGAGTCGCGCTGGGAGGCTGAGAAGACCGTGAAGATATGTGAGGAAGGTGGAATCATCATCAAGGAAGGAGAGCGTGCAAGGGTTTTGGCTATTCTTTGGAAGGAAAATAGCGCCAAAAACTATGAAAAGAAGCAAACAAGTAAGAAGGAGTAGGCCAAAGTGTTTACGAGCGCAAGAAATCCCTCAGGTCAGGTGCTAAGTTCTGTAATAAATGAAAATAGCGTTCTAGAATGTTAGGGATTTGGGGGGCATGGGTAAGGCTGAAATGGTGAAAGGGTTATGCAAAAAATATAAATTGGGGTTCATTAGATTGATGGAAACAAAAGGGAGTGCTTTTCTTATCAGATCTCAAGTATTTTGGGCTACAAGTTAATTAGTCCCAGATACAGAGTAATTCACCTGCTGAGTTGACTGATTCCACCAAAGCCCACTACATGTCATAGACTTATAGGATGAACTATTAGTGGTAGTTGATACTTTTCTATTTATTTATTTATTTTTTAAATTTTTTGGGAGAGGGTAGTTCAATAGTTGATACACTTCAGTTCTGCTACACACAATATTTGTAGTGTTATAAATTTTCACTCACCAAAAAGCAATAGTTGAGTAGTTACATATTCTTGAAATGGAAATGATATTTTAACTCTCAATTGCTAGTATTTTAAGGGACAAAACATGTAGACTCACACCGTGTATCAAAATTAATTACACAACGTGTATATTAAATATTAGTCATTAACCAATCATTCTGTATAAAAATATATGTTTGATTTTTCGTTTATTGCAGCTTTGGTTAATAATTTAATATATCATTTAATTATTCTAAATTTGATTATTTGATTGAAAAAATATGTAAATATTCGTAATGATATCTAATAATAAATGAATGATGTGTTGTCCCAAGATTCAATTAGAAAAGTGATATTTCAAATATGGTGCACTAACAAGGTTCCTGATGCTGCGCTTCCAGAAGGAGAAGACCATGAAGACCGCCTGAGGAGCACTACTTCTACCAGAGGATCGCCGTGCCAGGTCGTTGAAGAGAGAACTTTGGCGTGGTCTAGAATTCAGAATAAATTCCCGTTGCAAGTATAGCTTCTAAACCAATAAAAGTCCTTTCTTACAAAAGTTTTGGTTGTCACAAGTAACAAACCCCTTTAAAATTGATAACCGAGTATTTAAATCCCGGGTCGTCTTCTCAAGGAATTGTAGGGAAGTATGATTTATTATTGGTTATGGAAAAATATATTTTGGGATTTTGAAAAGGGTTGAACAAATAATGTAAAATAATAAGTCGTTAAAATAATAACTAATAAAGCTTTTGGCAAGGTATGAGAACTGGAGGTCCTATCCCGGTTATTCTTATCAATTGTGATGAGAATTTGATTTTTCTCCCACTAAGTCAACTTCTAACTGTGAAGGTAAGTCAAGTGGATGAATTAATTTTGATTCCTCAGGTTATAGTCTTTCCTTGGGAAAGGCTAGAGTTATTGGAACTCGAATTAATTCTTGAAGAATTCCAATTTTCGGTCAACAATGAGTTCGATAACTCAAGAGTTACCAATTAATCAACCAAAGCCAAAAGGGAAGAAAAATCTACTCGAATGAAAATAAATTGGATAAAGCTAAAGTATCCATAATATATAAATCTGAAATACCTCAATTTATATTAAATAAAGAAAATCCTAATATGAATGGCTCATAAGCCAAATAGGCAACATATGTAATACAAGCATTAAAGTATCTGAAAATAAAAGAGAAATATAAAGTAAAAGGAATATTGAACCTGATGAAGAGTTGAAATCCTAAATCCTTTAAGAGGAATCCTAATCCTAAATCCTAAGAGAGAGGACAGAACCTCTCTCTCTAAAAACTACATCTAAAACCTAAAATTGAATTATGATCTGATATGAATTGATGTCTTGAGTCTCTGCATGTTCCCTGACTTTAATATGTGTTTCTGGGCCGAAAACTGGGTTGAAATGCGGCCCGAAATCTGTGCTAGCGACTTTTGTAATTCTGCAGATCGCACACGTCACGCGTCTGCGTCGTCCACGCGTTTGCGTCACTCAACATTTCTCGTACCACGCGTGCGCGTCATCCACGCTTTCACGTCGTTCGTGCAGCTTCCAATCCGCGCGGTCGCGTCAGGTACGCGAGCGCGTCACGGTAATTCCTTCTATTTCGCACGGTCGCGTGAGCCATGTGACCGCGTGACTTCTCGCTGGTCATCTTCTCAATTCTTTGTGTTCCTTCCATTTTTGCATGCTTCCTCTTCATTCCTTACGCCATTCCTGCCCTATGAAGCCTGAAACACTTAATATACACATCTTATATACAATCACGGCGAAGATAAAACCACTCAATAAAACACAATATAAACCATAAAATAGTGGTTTATCAGTCGTCGTGGAGCTAACACTGGCGAGCTACCTCAAACACTCCCTATCATCGGTTAAACCATCAGACCGCAGTGGAGCTCTTCTCTCGGCGTCTCTGGTCGCTTCTGGCGTGGTTCCTGATCAGTTCCGACAGGCTCTGCAAGAGTTCTGAGTGCTACGTCGTGCGTGCTGGTGGGTTTGTTTGAGATGATTGATTCTTGGTACTGTGAACTAAGTGGCAAACGCAGCGTTGTTGTGCAATCTTCTCTCCCGGTAACTTCCTCATGGCCCTCCAAAACCAACTTCACATATAAAATGTTCGATGAAATGCTCCATAGAGACATTTCTGAAGAACCTATGCACAATTACTCAAGAGGGGGGGGGGTGAATTGAGTAAACCAACAATAATGAATCTTTTTGATGAATTTAAAGACAATATGCAAAAGTGTTATTGTACTAGTATTTTTCCAAGAGCTTAACTCAATTGCTAAGCATTTATAAGGAGCTTCTACTTTCCAATAGACACCAACTCAAATAAATTGATCAAGTTTTTCACCAATCGGACTTAAGCCACTCCTTAAGTACTTACGAAGCTACTTTACGATCACAATTTATTTGCTTAAAGGTAAAAGACAATAATTGAAAAGATGAGTTTGGAGAGATGCAAACGCTATTTAGAGTGGTTCGGCACATTCTTGTCCTACGTCCACTTTCTTTCTCAATCGCAATTGAGAAGTTCCACTATTGCCAAGCTTCAAGGTGCTCGCGCAAAACTTTTACAATCCGAGTCCTTAGTTTCTAACACCTCACGGTATATGATCACCACTCGTATACTAACCCACTCCACTTAGAGATACCTTCTCTAAGATTTGCCTTGAGTATTTAGTATACCTCTTTGGTATCCTCACCGACTATAGTGTTTGTAACTCTTGACTCAACCTTGGAGATCACACTCCAATTTACAATGTGTACAAGAAAACAATTCTCAAAGAATTGTTGAGATGAAAAGAGTGCTCTCTAGAAGAGTGTGTGATTACAAGTCTAGCACTATTGAACCAATTAATATTACTCTCTCAAATTGTGTACTATATCACTTAAAAAAAGTGTAGAATGAAAGAATATGAGCAAGATTGTTTTCTAAGATCAAAAAACTATGAAATAAGGCTTCAATCCATCCATTTATAGATTCCCCAAACCTTAGAAACGTTGGGGAATTAATGGGATGGAGCATTTATGTCAAAACTAGCCGTTTTTTATGTTTTTGAATTATTTGCATCGATGCATAACACTTTGCATCGATGCAAATGTGCCTTTGATGCTGAAATTTGAATTTTCAGCTAGGTTGCATCGATGCAAACATCTTTGCATCGATGCAACAAGTCATTGCATGCTTTGCATCGATGCAAGATGAGTGTGCATCGATGCAAACCTCAAAGAATGGCTTAAAACACTTCAAAGTGCTTAGGATTGATCTCAAACTTGTTGTTCAACTCTTCATGCTTGTTCATTCAAGTGTTTGTTGGTATGTCTTTTCATGTCGTTTGTGGTTTGTCATTCATCAAAACCTACGAATACAATCTTCGTATACAAGCAACATGGTTTACAATTTTCCCCTTTGATAATGACAAACCAATTTTGAGGATATGTATTTATAAATGATTTTGAAAGCAACAATAATGCACTTGTTGATAAGAAGCTTGGAAAAATTTTGCAAGAGTTCCCCCTAAATATGTGCATTTGTTTCTTTAAAAAGGACGTTTATCAAAGAAAACGATTTTTGATATCAAAGTTTTTGCTTAGCGGAATTTTTGAATCATGTTTGCAAACTTATTTCTTCTTTTCAAAATCTCAAAACTTCAAAATATCCTCAAACTTTTCTTCCCCCTTTTGACATTATCAAAAAGAAGAGAGTTTGATTTCTTCTTTTTATATATGACAAGCATGCATAATTCCCCCTAAAAAATCATCATGCATATTAACTTAAATAGGGTACCAAGCCTATTTTTGAGTTATTCACCAAATAAGCATACAAGCATTTAATCATTAAACAAAATTATGAAGGAAATATCAAAGTATTTAAACCATAATAGAAATCCTTAGCTTACTAGGAGTTAGTTTAACAATTCATATAATCAAATAAAGCAATAGAGAGTGACTTGATGAAGAGGAGATAATCAATCTTGGTCTTCATCATTATCAGTATCCTCTTCATATGGTAGGTGGATGCCAAAATGCTCATATAGGTCATCAATACGACGATCCAAGCGACCCGTGCGATGATCCACACGAGACACACGACGATTAAGTGCCTCAAGTTGCCTACCATGCTCTACTTCAATCCTTTGGATGTTTTGGTTGATGGATTGTAATTCTCTTCTCTCATTACATCAACCAAGGAGGGTGGTTCTTGAGCTTGAGGTGCTTGTGGAGGAGCTTGCTCTTGAGGATCTTGCTCATCAACATTTCTTCTCCCATTTTATTGAGAAGATGAGTGTTGATACAAGATTGGGGTGGTACTTCCTTGGCAATCTCATTTGATACTCAATACCAACATAATCGAAAACTTTAGACCATAGGCAAAGGAATCCTAATCCACCATTCCTATCCTTCATCTTGAGCCTAATCATTTTGTAATATGAGTATGGCCAATTAATCTTAATCCCATTTATCATAGCCACATGGACAATCAAATCTTCATCAGTTACATTCGCATGCCCGGATATTCTAGGTTGCAATACATAGGTGACTAGATATAACAAGTTCTATGTTCCGCACTCATTGAATTGCAACTAATTTTGGAGTGAGCTCCTTGTACAAGGTTGAACATATGCATGGCATTTTCCTTAGAATACCCCATTCTCAATTGGGGTTTTACCACCTTGAAACATGTCACCTTGATTTGGTAACTCCCAAATGGGGGCTAACTCATCACCATCTAGCCTATAATCCTTTCTTCCTATCTTGAAGAACAATGTGAAATTTGATTCATCTCCCTCAACAATCTCAATCATGAGTGTACTATAGGCTATGGCAACTAAATTCGGATAATATTTACTCTTAATTTGAACAAATCCATGAGACCTTGATGAACTAGAATAGCCTTAAGAGTATCAAACTTATGAATGACAAGAAGGGTCGGATCCAAATACCTCGGAGGAATTTCCTTTCTTCCGGCGCTTTTCCTCATAGAATTGAAGATCTTCATTAGAAGCAAAGTACCTTGCCAAAGGATGATTACTTGGAGGTGGAACCACACTTGAAGAGCCTTTTGACTTCTTCATGGTTCTCTTGATTCTAGGCATTGTTGATGATTTTGTTTTATGGGTTTTGTAGAGGAGAGTGTGGGGACTTCAAATATGTAGTTTGTTTGTAGTGGGTATCAAAGTTTTGTGAGTTGTATGAGGGTATGTTTGAGCTTGTTTTGGAGGTTATGGAGGTTTGAATGTGGGGATATGAGTTGTGAGGATGAAGATGATGAAAAAAGGGGTTTTGTTGTTCAAAAAATGCCAAATTTACGTGTTTTTGTGCAATTTGGTCGAGTTTGCATCGATGCAATAGGCTTTGCATCGATGCACATAGCACGTCGTGTGCTTTGCATCGATGCAAAGGGCTTTGCATCGATGCACATAGCACGTTGTGTGCTTTGCATCGATGCAGAGCTTGGTTGCATCGATGCAACATGCATCATTTGCCCAAAATCACCAAAATTTCATCCTTTGGGGGTTCTTTCTTCAAATCTTTGAGTTCCATCATGTATATACTCACTTAAACCATTATAAACTTTAATTTGTTGATCCTCCATTGTTTATAATCTTCAAGTTCTTCAATCTACCTCAAAATTGATCACTCATTCATCAACTCATAAACCTACAAAACAAAGGCTAATTGGATATCTCCAATGCTTAAGTTAGTAAGAGATACAAAAAATAGCAACATGAATACAATGAATTCAAACAAATCATATTAGATTAGAATCCAAGATACCAAGTTCATTTCGGATGTTAAAAAAACTTTCTTTACATAAAGGTTTAGTGAAGATGTCTGCTAGTTGTTTACTAGTTTCAACAAATTCAATAACCACATCACCCTTTTCAACATGGTCTCTTATGAAGTGATGTCTAATCTCAATATGCTTGGTTCTTGAATGTTGAACCGGATTCTTGGTTAAATTTATTGCACTAGTATTATCACATTTGATAGGAATGTGGTTAAGCATGAGACCATAATCCATAAGTTGTTGTTTCATCCATAAAATTTGGGCGCAACAACTACCGGCGGCTACATACTCGGCTTCGGCGGTAGACAAGGCTACACTTACTTGTTTCTTACTATACCATGAAACAAGAGAGTTTCCTAGCAAGTGACAAGTGCCGCTAGTGCTTTTCCTATCCAATTTGCAACCGGCAAAATCGGAATCGGAATAACCAATCAAATCACAGGTGGATCCTTTCGGATACCACAATCCGACATTTAATGTTCCTATGAGATACTTCATAATCCTTTTTACCGCACTTAAGTGAGATTCCTTAGGATTAGCTTGGTATCTCGCACACATGCATACACTAAACATGATATCTGGCCTACTTGCCGTTAGATAAAGTAATGATCCTATCATGCCTCTATACTTCTTTACATCTATGCTTTTACCTTGTTCATCTTTGTCAAGGTAGCAAGTAGTGCTCATTGGTGTGTCCATTGCCTTAGCATTGTCCATTCCAAATCTTTTGAGCAATTCCTTGCAATATTTGGTTTGGCTAACGAAAGTTCCTTCTTTTCCCCTTTCGAAACACCACCAATGACGTTGTCTAGAGGATGATCCTTTGAAGTACGCCAATCCTTTGGAAGTGCATTTATTTGTGCTTGTGATGGTTCAATTTCTTCAACTTGAGCACTATCCTTTGTTGAGCTTGTAGAGGCTTCATTTAAATCTTTTTCTTTGTCTTCACTATTCAAATTTAGTGAACCAAGGTTTTCTACATTTTTATCAAAATCTTTTCTAGCACAATAATGGTTAGTTTCATCAAAAGCGACATGAATACTTTCTTCTATAGTCATGATGCGTTTATTATATACTCTAAAAGCTTTGCTAGTTAAAGAGTAGCCTAAGAAGATTCCTTCATCAGCCTTAGCATCAAATTTGCCTAAGTTATCTTTCCATTATTTAGAATAAAGCATTTACAACCAAAGACGTGAAGGTGGGAAATATTTGGCTTTCTTCCTTTGTACAATTCGTACGGTGTTTTCTTAAGAATAGGTCGAATGATAATCCTATTCATAACATAACACGCGGTACTAACCGCATCCGTCCAAAAGTACTTAGGAATATTAGCCTCATTGAGCATAGTTCTCGCCATTTCTTCTAAATGACGATTTTTCCTTTCACACACCATTTTGTGTGGTTTAGGAGAGGAAAAATTATGCTCAATGCCATTTTCTTCACAAAAAATTTCAAAAAGATTGTTTTCAAATTCTCCACCATGATCACTTCTAATAGATGATATATGCAAATTCTTTTCATTTTGAATAACTTTGGCTAATCTTTTGAATGCTCGAAATGCATCACTCTTGTTTGCTAGGAACAAGGTCCATGTAAATCGAGAGTAATCATCAACAATAACTAAAGCATAGTAATTGCCACCAAAGCTCATAGTTCTAGAGGGACCAAATAAATCCATGTGCAAAAGTTGTAATGGCCTTGTTGTTGAAACAATGTTTTTGGATTTAAAAGAGACCTTTACTTCTTTTCCCTTTTGACATGCGTCGCAAAGGACGTCTTTTTCAAAACGTAGCTTTGGTAAGCCAATTACTAACTCTTTAGAGACCAACTTGTTAAGATGGTCCATGTTAGCATGAGCTACTCTACGATGCCATAACCAAGTTTCATCTTTTTTACTAACAAGGCATTTCACATCATTTGAGGAAACTTCATTTAGATTAATCATGTATACATTGTCAACACGGTGCCCAATTAGCACAATTTCATTAGTGTCTTGCCTTTTTATCAAACAACATTTTGAATCAAAGGTGACTAAGTTTCCTTTGTTACAAAGTTGGCTAACACTAATGAGATTATGTTTAAGACCTTTGACAAGTATAACATTATCTATGGAGGTGGAAGGATTTTTACCAACTTTTCCAACGCCGATTACTTTGCCGGTGTTATTGTCTCCATAGATCACGTTTCCTCCGTTTGTAGGCTCTATTGCAGTGAACTTTGATTCATCGCCGGTCATGTGTTTGGAGCATCCACTATCAACATACCAATTTGTATCCTTAGCTCCAACACGTACCTACAAAATAATTAAAATTGGGATTTAGGTACCCAAGTGAATTTGGGTCCTTGATGGTTAGTATGAGCGTAATGCCCATATGGTGCCCATCTCATATCTTGACTACGAAAGTTTATATGTTTAATTCTAGTAAAGCATACGGGTGCTATATGACCTACTTTATTACAATAATGACATATTACATTTGGATTATGCATCCTATGCAGTTTCTAAATGGTTGCTAGGTTGTTCCCTAAATGCAACATCTTTTGATCTATATACATTGTGATTATAATTTCTAAATGAAGCATGTTGAGGAGGATGTTTAAAGGCTTCATTCCTTTTAGGCATGCTTACCTTTTGGGCTTGCGGTTGCCTAATAGGAGTTTTAACATTTTAAATTTTCTTTTTCAAAACCCAAACCATCCTTATTATGAACATGCTTTTGGTCTTTCAACATTTTATCTAAGTTCTTTGAAGATTCATTGAACTTAGCTAAAGTGTTCTTAAGATTTGTAATTTCATTTTCATGCATTTTACAAGATTTGTATGGATCATACTTGTGCTACACTTATCTTTTCCAAGATTGATATTCTCGTTTTTCAACATCTCATTTTGTTTTAAAAGTTCCATATTCTTTTTCTTTAGGAGAGAATAATCTTGGGTAAGTTTTGTGTACACCTCAAGTAAGGCATCATATTCATCTTGTAAATTAAAGGAAGTGGGGTGTCATTACTAACCTTTTCTTCGCTTGCCATTAAGCAAAGATTTGCAACCTCGTTGTCATCGGAGTCGGATTCATCCTCGTTCTCCCATGATATGTATGCTTTCTCCTTCTTCTTAAATTTCTTGTTTTTGTCCTCCTTTTGAAGTTTTGGACAATTGGGTTTGATGTGTCCAACTTCTCCACACTCATAGCATTTTGGTACCTTTGTTTGCTCTTGAAGTTTTTTCTTCATTGCAAACTTATTGAATCTTTTTAATAAGAGTGCAAATTCTTCATCTCCTTCTTCTCATTATCTCACTTTCTTCTTGCAGTGATGTTGTTTTAAGGGCGACTTTTCTTCTTGCTTTCTTCACCTTTTTGTCTATTTAGCATAGTCATTTCATAGGTGAGAAGATTTCCTCGCAGTTGATCAAAAGTAAGTTGATCATAGAGCCTTCCTTCCACAATGGCGTTCACTTTGGAGTTCCATTTTGGTGTAAGGCTTGTAAGCACCTTGGTCACAATTTGTTTATCATTGTATTTTGTACCAAGCATGCTTAGATTGTTGAAGATCTTGGAGTTTTCAAGGGCTTCTTCAATGCTCTCTTCATCTTTCATTTTGAAATTTTCCCATTCATGAACCAACATAACACTTTTGATTCTTTAACGTGGTCGGTTCCTTCGTAAGTGATTTGGAGTTTATCCCAAATCTCTTTAGCGGTTTCACATGTAGAGATCTTCATATAATCATGCTCGTTAAGTGCACAATGAATGAAGTTGATGGCTTTATCATTCATTGCCACTTTCTTCCAATCATCGTCACTATATTCATCTTCTCCTTTCGGTACTTGCTTTAAGACGGAGACTCCTTCTTCTTTAGCGCTTGTTGTCTTTGTTGGAATGTGATTTCCATTCTCAATTACTTTCCAAATTCTCACATCTTGAGACGGATCCAAATTCTCTTATTTTTCCAATAAGAGTAATTTGTTCCGTTAAAAAGAGGAGGTCTAGTGGTTGAGTTACCTTCGCTAGTGTTGTTGTTGTTAAAGCCTGTGCTTGCCATGATCTTTTCCCTTAAACGGTTAAGTCTTTCAAAGGGTTAAGCTCTGATGCCACTTGAAGAACCTATGCACAATTACTCAAGAGGGGGGTGAATTGAGTAAACCAACAACAATGAATCTTTTTGATGAATTTAAAGACAATATGCAAAAGTGTTATTGTACTAGTATTTTTCCAAGAGCTTAACTCAATTGCTAAGCATTTATAAGGAGCTTCTACTTTCCAATAGACACCAACTCAAATAAATTGATCAAGTTTTTCACCAATCGGACTTAAGCCACTCCTTAAGTACTTACGAAGCTACTTTACGATCACAATTTATTTGCTTAAAGGTAAAAGACAATAATAGTAAAAGATGAGTTTGGAGAGATGCAACGCTATTTAGAGGTTCGGCACAATTCTTGTCCTACGTCCACTTTCTTTCTCAATCGCAATTGAGAAGTTCCACTATTGCCAAGCTTCAAGGTGCTCGCACAAAACCTTTTACAATCCGAGTCCTTAGTTTCTAACACCTCACGGTATATGATCACCACTCGTATACTAACCCACTCCACTTAGAGATACCTTCTCTAAGATTTGCCTTGAGTATTTAGTATACCTCTTTGGTATCCTCACCGACTATAGTGTTTGTAACTCTTGACTCAACCTTGGAGATCACACTCCAATTTACAATGTGTACAAGAAAACAATTCTCAAAGAATTGTTGAGATGAAAAGAGTGCTCTCTAGAAGAGTGTGTGATTACAAGTCTAGCACTATTGAACCAATTAATATTACTCTCTCAAATTGTGTACTATATCACTTAAAAAAAGTGTAGAATGAAAGAATATGAGCAAGATTGTTTTCTAAGATCAAAAAACTATGAAATAAGGCTTCAATCCATCCATTTATAGATTCCCCAAACCTTAGAAACGTTGGGGAATTAATGGGATGGAGCATTTATGTCAAAACTAGCCGTTTTTTATGTTTTTGAATTATTTGCATCGATGCATAACACTTTGCATCGATGCAAATGTGCCTTTGATGCTGAAATTTGAATTTTCAGCTAGGTTGCATCGATGCAAACATCTTTGCATCGATGCAACAAGTCGTTGCATGCTTTGCATCGATGCAAGATGAGTGTGCATCGATGCAAACCTCAAAGAATGGCTTAAAAACACTTCAAAGTGCTTAGGATTGATCTCAAACTTGTTGGAGTCAATTCCTATGCTTTTGTACTTTTGAAAACAAGTTTTTAGACCTTTTGGCTAGCATTGAATTGCAAGATGTGTATCAAAACATTTTGTGAGTGTGTGTTGAGAGATTTAGCAATTGGTTCTTAACAAGAAGTTACCTAAGTCCTAAGACTCTATACTTGTCTTCAACTGTTGTGGACTTGAGTTTCTTGTTTGTTGTTGTGTTTGCTTTCAACTCTTCATGCTTGTTCATTCAAGTTGTTTGTTGGTATGTCTTTTCATGTCGTTTGTTGGTTTGTCATTCATCAAAACCTACGAATACAATCTTCGTATACAAGCAACATGGTTTACAATTTCCCTTGTAAACTCCCTCATCACCTCATATGTTCGCCGTGGAGACCTTGCCGCTGCATGGACCCTCTTCTGTGATGTGCGACGCACACGCTCTGACCTTGATGCACACACCTTCACCCCTGTCCTTCGTGCGTGCTCTTTGTTACCACTCTCTAAGCGTGGCAAACAAGTCCACACACACATGATCAAGACCGGTGCAGATATTGGAACTGTGGCAAAAACTGCACTGATGGACATGTATTCGAGATATGGGTATTTGGAACACTCCAAAAGGATCTTTGAAGAGATGGTTCACAGGGATGTTGTTGCTTGGAATGCTTTGCTTTCGAATTTCTTGAGGCACGATCTACCCCTTGAAGCACCAAGTGTTCTAAGAGAAATGGGAAAGGAGAATGTTGAGCTCAGTGAGTTCACACTTTGTTCTGTGTTGAAATGTTGTGCTTCTTTGAAGGCCTTGGAATTGGGTAGACTGGTTCATGGTTTGGTGGTGTCCATGGGGCGTGATTTGGTTGTGCTGAGCACTGCTCTTATTGATTTTTACTCCACTGTTGGATGTATTGATGATTCTTTGAAAGTTTTCTATAGTTTGAAGGGTTGGAAAGATGACATGATGTATAACTCTTTGGTTTCTGCGTGCGTCAGGAATAGGAGGTATGATGAAGGGTTCAAAATTCTGAGCTTGATGAAGCCTAATGTGGTTGGTCTTACCAGTTCTCTGGTTGGCTGCTCTGAGAATCTGGATCTATGGGTAGGGAAACAGGTCCATTGTATCACGATACGTCAAGGTTTCACTTATGAAACTCAACTGTGCAATGCCTTGTTGGACATGTATGCTAAATGTGGGAAGATTTCCCATGCTCGATCATTGTTTGATGGAATTTGTCAGAAGGATGTGATTTCCTGGACATGTATGATTGATGCATATGGTTGGAATGGGCGTTGACATGAAGCTGTTGAGCTGTTTGAGCAGATGATGGAGGATGGCAATAAGGCGATTCCGAACTCTGTGACTTTTTTGTCCTTGTTGTCGGCTTGTGCTCACTCTGGATTGGTGGAGGAAGGTAAAAAATGCTTCAATTCGTTGAGGGAGAAATATGGTCTTGAACCAGATCCAGAGCATTATGCATGCTTCGTAGATATCTTAGGCCGAGCCAGTAACATGGAAGAAGTTTGGTCAGCATATCAAAATATGATTGAGCAAGGTACTAAGCCTACTGTAGGAGTATGGATAGCATTGCTGAATGCTTGTAGTCTTAATCAGGATGTTGAAAGAGGTGAATTTGCTGCAAAGCATCTCTTGCAGATGGAGCCTGATAACGCTAGCCATATTGTGCTTGTATCAAATTTTTATGCAGCCATTGGAAAGTGGGATTATGTAGATGAGTTGAGAAGCATGATGAGGACAAAAAGGGTTGGTCAAGGAAGCTGGCAATAGCTGGATTAATGTTTCGGCCTTCAGTTAATCTATAATGTTCTTCACTATAATGCTTGGTTAATCTATAATGTTCTTCACTATATACCATGCAGGAAAAACCACACTTTGTTCCAATTTGTACCAAATGAGAAGCAGGAATTATTTGTCTTACGTTGGTTCATGCTATAGTTTGATGCTGCCTGATTTTTTTATAGATACACTTCTCTTCCTCTGTAGGTCAAGGCAGCTAACAAGCTTTTGAAGACAATTCCACAAGATGGTGTTGGAAAAAAGGTCGATGGGGTGCCTGTGTTTAGTGCCCAGAACTTAGACATTGCAATTGCAACTGAAGATGGAATTAAATGGTGCATGTTTCTTATCTTCTTTGTTACATATGACCCTAGTGTTATTTTCACAATTTGTTGTATGAAATTTAGTACCCATCATATGAATATGGATTTCGAATTGAAGGGTACCTCTCAATTTTTTCCCCAGAGAAGTGATTCAACAGGAATATCTCGTGTTTCTTGTTCAATTGTATGGATATGAAATAATAGTTGCTTTATCATAGCCTGTTTATTTTTGCCATTAATTTTTTCTTCTTTTGGGTGTGTATTTTGGTTTTTGACCTTTTTGGCATTTTATTTTTCATCTTTACAATGGTTGTGAGCTGAAAATTTTTCTGTTTGGTTTGAAATTGTTTTGGTTGTTTACCCCATTCCATTATACCTAATGGTTGTAGAATATCTATAATGTATGATAAGAAAAGCACATAACAGAGTATACATTATGCTTACACTTCCTTCTTTTTCCTTTTTTCTTTATGCTGGATCTATCAGGTATACTCCCTATTTTTTTGATAAAGGCGTGCTTGATAACATTCTTGAAGAAGCTGTTGATCAACATTTCCATACATTAATCCAAACTCGACACTTGCAGCGACGGCGAGATGTGGTTGATGACAACTTAGCAGCAGAAGTGATTGAGGAAATGAATGATAGTTTAGGGGATCCTCCAGAGGTAGGATTCATTTAGTGACATTTTATACTAGAAAGAGAGAAATTTTGTGAAGAAGAATATGATGTTGCTTATTGCATGACTCTGATATTACACAATTTTTTGCAATCATAAAAGCACTGAGTATGATCCTTCTTTATTAATCTTCTCATTTCTCTTGGAAAATTGTAAAGTTTAGTTTTTTTTTTCCCCTGTGATAGGTTCAGGAAGTCCTAGATGAAATGGGCCATCCAAGTATACCACTAAGTGTTATTTCAAAAGCTGCAGAACTCCATTTCCATTATACTGTTGACAAGGTAATCCTGGGTAATAGGTGGTTGCGGAAAGCAACAGGCATACAACCAAAATTTCCCTCTATGGTTGACTCGTTTGAGAGAAGGTACATTCCATGTTGGTTTTATCCTTTTAAACTGATTTAAAATCCAAATTCAGTGCTTTCCTAGTTACGTCGATCTTATCATATATGTAAAATTAACAAATATTCGCAAGTCTGCCCAAGAATAAACAATAGTTATTCTTTCAGGTTAAATTGAATTCAGTTTATACTTTCACTTGTCGAAAGTTTGATTTAGCTTGTATTTTGAAACGCTGCTACCTTTTGGGTTCATCTACTATGGTTTTATTGTCAACAACAGAGCATAACTATTCTGCCTTTGCTGGAAATAAGTTTTCCAAGTGAGGTTTTTTATTTCCCATACAGTGATTTGCAACTTTTTTTATGGTTCTGTAGAAGTGAAGCTTCTTTTTGTTGAGGATTTCAGATTCAAGTAGCTGTCTTGATAACTCTAAAGGGGAAGATGATAGAAACATTCTGAATGCATTGACTCCTCTTGTTTCAATTTGGATGATAACAATTCTATAATCGAAGACTCTCGTCCCAAATTTAGGCTACCTTTTGGTGGTTGGTTTCACCAAAAATAGCAGGAAAAAGTAGAATCCTCGAGAAAAGGGGTACACAAAGAAGATTCAGGACTGAGTCCCTTCCTTCCAGAAGTAACAATGATTGGTCTATCTACAGAGGAAGCCAACCAGATGAGCAAACCTAGTTTGAAAAACCAAATGGAGAATTTAACAAAAGAGTTGGAGAAGTCAGAGTTAGATAATGTGAGTGGTAGTGGTAGCAGTGAGGGCAATGTAGAAGATAGAGATCCACTTTTTGTAGCAAACATTGGTGATTATTATTCTGGTATTGCAAGAAAAGGACCTGGTCGCTGGATTCGTGGAGGAACCAACTGAAACCTTAATTTATAAAAAGACAACTCCATTTGCAGTTGCAACCTTTCAGGTAATTGTGCTCTTGTGGATATTTTTGTTTGTCTCCCCAATAAAATATAGAGAGGATTTGTTAGAAACTAACAGGTTAAAACGTTTCTGAGGTAGAAATAAACTTATAATGAGATAGAGGTGCATAATGCCACTGCATACTATGAGCTTGAGATTGGGGCTGGTCAATGTTGTAAATTATTTATATTTTTTTCCTTGTAATCCATCAATATGGCCCATTTTGTTGACATTTTGAGGAGTCAAGTGAAACTTTTGTACCAGATGAATTGAAACTATAAATCTTAAGAGACTATCGCCTTCTATATTAATGCTGTTTCGATTTTTTTATCAATACACACGTCTTGATAGTTATACTTACATTCATGGATGATTTTTATACGATGTCTATGGTTTATTAAAATTATTTACCTTATTAAAAGAAGAATGCAGGTTCACCCTTTTTATCTTTCAAAAAGATACTTCCACTAACTAATTTGAATTGGTCGAATAGTTTGCTTATTTGTCTACTTAAGTAAGTGTTGGAGATTCAAATTCTGTCTAATGTATATAGCAATTCACTTATTAATGATAGATTTTTAAATAGAATTTTGATCTAAGGTGAATTAATTCTTGGCCAACAAGTTGGAGGACTATGTGAGAAATAATAATAAAGAAAAAGATTAAAAAAAAAACCTTCCCCTGAGTGAATAAGAAAGGAGAATTCCCCTTGGCCAATAATACATAAAATGTGTCTTTGTTTTCAATAGCAAAAAACGAGTATTTTTCAGCTTACTTGATTGAGTAACACTCACTATAGCTATTGGTAGTGCAATTGTCATTGTAAGTTTGATCTCATGTGAAAGTGTGGAACTCAAGTAGTGGAGCATATATATTGCATGATGATTAGAAGCACTTAAGCACATGCCAGAAAACCTCATGCCTATATCGGCTCTATTTACAAAATACCTTTCATAGTTTTGTTAATGGGGTTTCTTAGTGCTCCCTTATCTTTCTAGTAGTTGTGATATTGAAATATGAGAAGTGTTACGCCAGTATGTTTTGTGATTTGTAGCCATTAATTAATTATTATTACTGTTTTTAATGGTGTAAGATTACTTTTTTTTAGTAATGGACAAATAGATCTCTAACCTTTTGTTCCGCGGACATTTTCGTCATGACCATTGAAAAATACTTTTAAATCCCTTACGTTCTTAAAAGATGGACGGATTAGTCTCTTCGTCCAAATGCCTCCGTCAGACCCAACGAAAAAGTCTAACGTGGCTCGCGTAATGCTTGTCACGTGTACGCGTCGCCCAGCAGACTTCCCTCTCACGCGTATGTGTCGCCAGTCATCCTTGAAAGAACCAATCTGTGGAGAATATGAAACAAGAGAGTATGAATCAGAAGGATAGTTATCCTTGAGCCACATATCATCATTATCAGCGAAGGCAATAGGTCGGAGGCGGTCCGGAATCCTCAAGCCACAATAAGAGTTGATATCAATGTAGAATGAAAGGCTCCAAGAGTGCTGCACGCCGTAGTCTCGCATGAAGTACCACGTCTTGAATCTGGCGGTTGCAGGGACAACAAAGCAGAGGCAGAGGCAACCTTTGAAAACCCCGAGAGTGATGCCAGAGAGGCTGTGAATATAGTGGGCGTCGAAGTAGGACGGGGGCGGCACCCATTTGAACTCATTGGTGTGGAGGTCAAAGGAGCATATCAACTGACAAAGGTGGGTGGTGGTGGGTTGAGCGAGCTAATGAAGAGCACCGTTGAGTGAGGGGTAAAAGGAGGCGTTGGGCCTCGGAGTCGCAAGGGCAAAAGCACTCCGAATTGTGGTCCACGCCTTGTCCCCCACGCTGTATAATTCAGCCACAAATTGGTTATGGCGACATGTACATGTGTGTACGTGTACGCGTGACCCATGCATACGCGTGACAAGCATTACGTGAGTTGTGTCAGACTTTTTGGTTGGGTCTGACAGAGGCATTTGGACGGAAGGACTGATTCGTCCAACTTTTAAGAATGTCAGGGATTTAAAAAGTATTTTTCAATAGTCAGGGACGAAAATGTTTGCGGAAAAAAAGGTCATGACCAATTTGTTCTTTACTCTTTTTTTTGCTGGTTAAGTACTGGCCAAATTTTAATAAAAGTGCTAGCTTCCTAGACTTTCTCTTAAAATATTTATACACACATTTTCTGCATATAACTCTTAATTCATTAGAAAACTTGATAATTATGCAATTTTCTTTTTTAATTTAATCGTGAATTATCCTCATTTTAAATATATTTTACATTTTATTTTTATGCATGTATACAGTTACATATTATTGCTATATCAATAGAAATATAGAATTGATGGTTTCAGCGGCTAAGAGAAGGGGGTTGAATGTTAGCCCCCTTTTTCTTGAATACACTTTCTGGTCTTTGAGGAGACTTTTCTGTTTTTGTCTCGTCCTTAGCCACGAGACTTTTTATTTTTGTCTCGTCACTTGGCACGAGATATTTTTTATTTTAGCTCCTATATAGCAGAAACAGAAATGGAGTAGTAGAGAGAGAAGATTACACCCAGATATATCCTAGTTCAGCTACTAAGTGTAATGCAGCCTACATCCAGTCTCCATCACAATAATGATGAAATTTCACTATAATCATCCAGATTACAAACTGTAAAGTGCTAACCCAACTTATAAGGGAATTCCCACATAATCATGAAACACAACATAGATGAACAAAGGAACTCTAAGACATATATGGCTTTTTCTTTTAATTTTGCACTCTCTGCCTTTTTCCGCTCTATGGCTTTTTCATACAAACCTCACTGTTTGCTTTTTTTCCATGAGACTCAAGACATGACAAAATTAAACAGAAAAATTACAAAACATAATACATTGAAGGAGAAGAAAATCTGTAAGCTTAGGTAGCTATGAGACTTCTGTGCCTTGCACTCTCACTTTCTTCCCTTGAATCAAACCGTGACTGTTCACTCCTTTTATAGAGAAGAGAAGTCTTCACAGTTGAAACAAATCCAAGCTTAACTTCCTTTCCTTCAAAACAGAACCGGTTCGGCCACAGAGAGAGAAAAGGTAACTCATGCAAAACCCAACATGCAAATACCTCTAGTTCTTCCTTGGTCATCACTCTTCATCAATCCGAGTGCTCCATCCTTGGCTTGCTCTCCAAGATGGATTTCTGGCCCTTAATGCTTCATGATGATGATGGCTTCATCTGCTCCAATCTCTGCCTCTTCCATCACTTCGCCACTCTAGCTACTTCCTGTGGTGGTTGAGGAGAATCAGAGACAAGCCATGCCTCCAAAGATCTCTTTCTTGCTGGCCGAATCTCCTTCTTTCTTTTGGGTATGGAGAGCTCGAGATTACCTCACCAAATCTTACCACTTTTGGTGATAATCTCAGCCACAACATACTTTTATTGAGTTATGTTTTCTTGCCATCATTAGTTTGATGGTCTTGATGCATGCAGCTTCTTCTTTCTTTTGGTAGCTTAACATAGCTTCCATTGTTTCCTGGATAATAACCGAAGAAGAGAAGCAAATAGAGAGAGAAGAGAGAAATTTGAAAAGAATTGATTTATGAAAGAGAATGAGATTAAATGAAATGATTCTTTCCTTGCTGAGTAGCGTGTAGTCATTAGTGCTACGATCAAATCAAGTGTCTTGCTTTCTTTCTCATAGTTCCCATGCAATAAAATGACAATGTAATAAATTTTGGAATCCATCACATGGTGAAATGCTTGGATCCGTTGGAAGCAATTTTGCTTTCCTTCTTTCATTTGTTTCGGATCATGCATGAGGAATTAACATTGGGTTTAGTTGTTACAATTATTTAATTCTGCCCCAATAGTAACATTTGCTTTCCTGATAAAT
This sequence comes from Arachis stenosperma, assembly GCF_014773155.1. Lineage (NCBI taxonomy): Eukaryota > Viridiplantae > Streptophyta > Magnoliopsida > Fabales > Fabaceae > Arachis > Arachis stenosperma. The sequence continues at coordinate 51,220,400 of NC_080379.1, read as the reverse complement.
TTTGGGTCATGCATAGAACAAATAGGAAAGCATTTTCAGTTTGGACTTGTAACCATAATGGATTATATTGGCCCAAGTAACAAAAAAGTAATTCAGCCATACTCATCATAATTTATCAAAACCAAAGGCTGAATGTAATTTGGCTTGCACCAGAAATTTATTTTTCAGCCCAAATAAACCTGCATTGCAAAAATTAATTTAATCATTCAATCCAATATTAATTTAATAATTCTTGCAATTAATCATAGTAATAATGTTTGATCATCACTTAATTAGAAATAGAGTTTTCCAAACTCATCAATCTCCCCCTTGATGACAAACATTATTAAAAATTGAAATGGAAAGAAATTAAAAGATTGAGTAAAGAATACTCCCTTTGAATTTTGAATTTCTCCCCCTTTCAAATTGTCACATGGCTCCCCCTTAATATATGCCATTTTTACCTAGGGAAGCTTTATACCTGTAACAATTTAATCAAGCTTCAAGTAACAATGTTATTTAGCATATTCATTTCATGATGCTAAACGCTTGATTTATGAGCATATTTGAATGATATACAAAACTTATTTGCTATCACAAATTTGATTTTCTGCTCAAACATGCCATAAACAATCAAGAAACTGTTTTTGGTAGAAAACTTGCTGTTCAAAAATATTTTTCACTAAATCAGAGCAATCTTGGTAAGAAAAATATTTTTCATTCATGATTTAAACTTTCCAAACACAACAACTTTCATCATTAAGAACTGCCAAAAATAATTCCAACCAAAAATCATTTTATCAAGGTAAGTTAAATGTATTATAAATACAATAAACACCTATTTTACCAAGATAACATCAAATAATGGCAGCAATCAAGATAAACCGAATGCATTCTCAATCAACATATCCCAAATGCATTGTTTAATCATTAACAGAGGTGATCATGAATTTTCACAAGAAAATTTCATCCTCTGTTTTCAATTCCCCTGTTCCAGTTTCAAAAATTTTTTTATCCTTATTTTCCCCCTTTTGTCATGAAAGGGGCACCTGCAATCAAAATTTAGTCATAGGAAACAAGATATGCAAAATATAACCAGACAAAACAGAGTATCACAGAGTATCTCAGAGTTATAGCAATATCTTAACACAAAACAGAGAAACAGATTGAGCATATTTAAGCCAATATCCTAAACTTAAACAAAAATTTAATCATCAGATAAATACAGATCAGATTCTCCTTCATCTTCTTCATCTTCTAAATCTTTCTCTAAGTTTTTCAGCATTAGACCCACTCTATCTTTGCATCTCATCCACGCTTTTTCAGTTTCATATGCTAGTTTACGTGCAGCCTTATGAGATTGCACCATGACTTCTGACATATTGAAAAATTCTGTGAGAATTTCTTTGATGGACTTGGTGGTCTTGGAGGACTCAGGTTTGCTCTCAAACTCACTTTCTGAAGCCATGGATTTCTTGCTTTTGGTTCCTTTCACTGCTCCGCCTCCTTTGACCATTGACACTTTGTTCTCTACTTTCTCATTCAAAAGGTCAACTTTAAAAAATTCAAATATACTGGTTAAGAACATACCATAGGGCAGATTTGCCTTTTTGGTGCTCTTGACCGAGTCCCACATATGGCGGATCATAATATAACCAAAAGAGATGGGAGTAGATGTGATAAGTGCAAATAAGATGAGGGAGTCAGAATATGTTACTCTATTGTGAGACCTGCTTTGAGGTGTTAAGATGTGAGTGATGATCCTGTGAAGCAATGAGTTGGTGGAGCCTAAAGCTTTGTGAGTAGGAATATTTCCATCCAAGCCTGAGAAACGCTCACATATGTGTTGAAGAACAACTGTGTGGGTGACGCTAACCTGTGAGTCCCACCTTTCGGCCATGTATGCTCTCGGCCCTTCATCTTTGTATCCCAAGGCAGTTCCAATGGTGGCAGTGTCAAGAGTGATGTGAACTCTTTTCACTATGAATGGATGGTGCCATCAATTAGGCGCATGTTGGCGTAGAACTCACGGACCAGTCCTGGATAAATTGGCTTCTGGATTTGAAGTAGAGGAGTCCATTGAAGCAGTTCGAAGAGAATGGAGACATTTATTCCCTTGTTGGCGAGAGTCTCAAGATTGACAAGGTACGTCAAACAAAGATGACGCTTTTGTATGACTTCCTTGTGGAATTCATAAGAAATGCAAGAGTTGAATCTGGCAGGATCGAAGTAGGAGTGATTCTTAGCAAATTTATTTTTGAACTCCAAGGATTCCAGATTTGCCGGTTCCATGGTGTTGTGTAGAGCGAAGCCCTTTGATTTCTGACCACTCTTCCCAAGTGTGGCTTTCTTCGGTGATGGTGGTGGTGATGCGATTGGTGAAGTGTGAGATGATTCTTCCTCAACACTTGGCTCCTTGTTTTTGCCTCGGCCTGAACTTTTCTGGGCAATCACTTTCTTTCTCATGGTGGAAGTACGTTTGGATGGTGGTGAAGGAGAAGATGAGGATGTAGAATGAATGTGGATATGAGTGTGGGTTTGTGGAGAGGGGGTCTTTTGAGAAAGGCAAATGCGTTCACTTTTCCTAGAGGCCGTTTTTTTCTTCATAATGAAGAGAAGATATGGAGTTGGAAGAAGAGGAAAGGGCCGAAGAGTGTGGAGAGTGGAGAGAGGTTAGATGTGCATTAAATGTTGATTGGAAAGGGAAGTTAATGATCAACATGGCACGGTTATTAACCAAGGGATTTTGAAAAAGTGGTTTCCTAGAATCAAGGGATTAGATGGAGAGAGGGATTTGATTTGACAATAACCACTTCCAATAGGATTTGATATGACAACAAAAAGATCTTAATCATCATAAAATGAGGGATCAATTAGAAAGTCAAGGTGGGGTCAAAGAGATTTTGTGGGGCCCATGAGGAATAAAGTCTGCGTAGCCTCCCCCTTAATTACAGCTTCTCCAACATGCTTGAAATTTATCTCGTCCATTCCTACGAGATAAAACTGAGCAGAGTTAGAATTTCACAGATTTTCAACAAAACTTAAATCAAATATTCCCAAGTTCTTTCTTAGAGAACAGAATCTGTCTTTACAGAGGGGTTTTGTAAAAATGTCAGCAAGTTGATCTTCAGACTTTACAAAATGAATATCAATAGTACCCTTTTGCACATGTTCTCTAATAAAATGATATTTGATTTCAATGTGCTTTGTTCTTGAGTGCAAAACAGGATTTTTGAAACATTTATTGCACTCATGTTATCACAAAATAGTGGTATACTATTGATCTTTAATTTGTAATCTTCCAACTGCGTTTTTAACCATATTAGTTGTGAACAACTTGCTTGACCACATGTTGAGTGAGCTTCCAAGGAAACAACACATGCCGGAGGTACTTCTTTTATCCACTCTATCTCCCGCATAATCTGCATCACAAAACCCTACTGCACAAAAATCATCAAATTTTGGATACCACAAGCCATAATCATATGTTCCCTTAATATATCTAATGATGCGTTTAACAGCCGAAAGATGGGATTCTTTTGGGTGAGATTGAAATCAACATACACCCACACTTTGAACAATATCCGGTCTAGAGGAGGTAAGATACATTAATGAACCAATCATTCCCCTATACCGAGTTTCATCCACATCTTTGCCATTATCATCCTTTTCAAGTTTATTGTTTGGATGCATTGGTGTTCCCATTGGTTTAGAATTTTCTAGGCCAAACTTTTTGATAAGTTCTTTTGCATACTTTTCTTGGTGAATAAAAGTACAACTAGGAGTTTGTTTAATTTGGAGGCCAAGAAAGAAAATAAGCTCTCCCATTAAACTCATCTCAAACTCACTAATCATGAGTTTTTCAAACTCTTCACACAAGGATTCATTGGCCGAACCAAACACAATTTCATCCATATAAACTTGAACTAGAAGAATATCATCATTAGATGCTTTAATAAATAAAGTCGTGTCCGTGGTACCCCTTTGAAATTGATTTTCTAATAGGAAGGCACTAAGCCTTTCATACCAAGCTCTTGGAGCTTGCCTAAGGCCATAAAGAGCCTTTGAAAGTTTGAAAACATGATTTGGAAAATCTTTATGTTCAAAACCGGCGGGTTGGGCCACATACACTTCTCTATCAATAAAGCCATTAAGAAAAGCACATTTGACATCCATTTGAAACATTTTGAAACCCTTATGGGCAGCATAGGCAAGAAGCAACCTAATTGCTTCCATTCTAGCTACCGGAGCAAAAGACTCATCAAAATATATTCCCTCTTCTTGATTGTAACCTTGAGCCACTAATCTAGCCTTGTTACGAACAATTTGTCCATCCTCACCAAGTTTATTTTGAAACACCCACTTAGTACCCATAACTTTCTTACCATCCGGATGAGGTACTAAAGTCCAAACCTCATTCTTGTCGAATTGAGCAAGCTCCTCTTCCATGGCCTTGACCCATGATGGGTCTTCAAGAGCTTCTTTCACATTATTGGGCTCCATTTGTGACAAAAATGCAAAGTTGCTTGGTTCGGATTGTCTTTTAGTTGAGGATCTTGTTGTCACTCCTTGGGAGGGATCACCAATGATGAAGTCATGTGGATAACCCCTCATAGACTTCCATTCTCTAGGCTTCCTTTGTGGTTTTGAATTCTGATGAGTTTCTGTTGGTCTTGCTGTTTCAGTTTCTCGTCCCGGCTCAGGAGACAAAATGGAAATGTCTCCTCCAATCTGACGAGACAATTCTGGACTGGCAGATTCTTCAATTTGGACAGACTTGGGATTTTCTTTGCTTGTTCCAGCTCCTTCACAATCTGAATCACTATCTATCACAGTACTAGGAATTAAGTTAGAATCACAAAAAGTAACATGTATGGATTCCTCTATGGTTCTATGTTCTTTAAGATAAATCCTATAGGCTTTGCTAGTGGTGGAATATCCAACAAACATTCCTTCATAAGATTTTGGATCAAATTTACCAAGATTTTCTTTGTTGTTAAGCACAAAACATTTGCATCCAAAAACATGAAAGTACTTAAGATTTGGAGGGGTTCCTTTCCATAGATCATAAGGAGTTCTTTTCAACCCTTTTCTAATTATTGTCCTATTCAAAATATAACATGATGTATTTACAGCTTCAGCCCATAAAAATTTAGGAACCTCATTCTCACATAACATAGCCCTAGTCATTTCTTGAAGGCTTTTATTCCTTCTTTCAACAACCCCGTTTTGTTGAGGTGTTCTAGGGCATGAAAAATTATGAGAAATTCCAAAGTCATCACAGAATTTTTCAAAATCTTGGTTTTCAAATTCTTTTCCGTGATCACTTCTCAAATGAGCTACTTTTAAATCCTTTTCATTTTGAATTTTCTTGCAAAGGGTTGAGAAAGCATGGAAGGCATCATTTTTATGAGCAAGAAAAAGTACCCAACCAAATCTAGAGTAATCATCTACCACTACCAAGCCATAGTGTTTACCTCCTAGACTTTGTGTTCTAGTTGAACCAAAAAGATCAATGTGTAACATTTCTAATGGCCTTTTGGTTGAAATTCCATCTTTTGGTTTAAAGGAGGATTTAACTTGTTTTCCTAATTGATAAGCATCACAAGTAAGATCCTTATCAAATTTGATTTTAGGAATTCCTCTAACCAGATTTTTCTTTACTAGCTTAGAAATTTGGTACATGCTAGCATGACCCAACTTTCTATGCCATAGCCATTTTTCAGATTCAAGAGATGTAAAACATGTTACATTTTGTTCTTTCAAATCCTCAAGAGTTAATCCATACACATTGTTGCATCTCTTAGCTTCAAAAAGAATATCCCCCAGTTTTTTCACAAACAACCAAGCATACAAATTTTCTAAAAATTACTTCAAATCCTAAATCACACAATTGACTTACACTAAGTAAATTATGTTTCAAACCATTGACAAGAAGAACAACATTTATACAAGATGAAAAGTTTTTACCAACTTTTCCAACAACCACTATCTTTCCTTTTCCATCATCACGAAAGTGACAAGTCCTCCATCATATTCATCAAGCTTTATGAAGAAGGTTGTCTTTCCGGTCATATGCCTAGAGCATCCGCTGTCCATGTACCACATATTTTCCTTCCTCTTGGATGCTAGGCATACCTACAAAATAAGCTCAAGTGACCTTAGGTATCCAAATTTTCTTGGATCCTTTCACGTTAAACCATCTCTTATGTCCCAAATTATTGTAATAAAAAACAACCTTGTAAACTTTATCACCAATCATTCTTTCACCAAAGAAACACTGAACGGGAAAATGACCACTTCGGTTACACAACCTACAAAACCTTGGAGTTGCTATTTTGTTAAAGTAGGTGGGATCTTCAAACCTTGTATCATTGGATGAAGAAGCTTTATCTTTAAAAGAAGGTTTCCTATCAGATTTATAAAATTCCAGACCAGCTTTATCAAAGAGTGGTTTTTGACTAGCCAAAATTTGATTAAGATTTTCAGAACTTTGAGTAAAATTGGCTAAGTCATTTTCAAGACTTTTGACCTTTTTCAGCAACTCTTCATTTTCCTTAAAACAGTTTACATATGCAACTACCGAATGATTACTTTCACAACTTCTAAGTTGAGCTTTCAACTGCTTATTTTCTTCCACAAGATCACAAGCAGTTTCGGCCTCCCTTAGCTTTTCTTTGAGAAAATTGTTTTCAGCTTTAAGAATGAAAATTTGTTGTTCAAGATCTTGATTATCAGTCAGAAAACATCTTATTTTTTTAGAAAGGTGATCTATCATAAGATGAAGGTCTTCAGTGTCAGGGTTTTGAAAAAATACCTGATCTACATGATTTGCCATGAGACAAGGCTGTGACTTGGTCTCAGATTCTTCATCAATGTCTGAGTCATTTTTCAAGTCTTCCCATGATGCCATGAGGCCCTTCTTCTTCCCTCCTTTTTTCTTCTCCTCCCTTTTTAACTTAGGACAATCAGATTTGTAATGCCCAATTTCCTTGCAGTTGAAACAAGTCACTTTGCTAAGGTCTTTCTTCATTTTCCTTGAGCTGCCGCCTTTGCCTTTGAACTTCACCATTTTCCTGAATTTTTTGGCAAACAACACAAATTCATTTTCAGAGGAGTTATCACTGGATTCATCATCCAGAGGGTTAGTTACAGAAGAGAATGCAATTCCTTTCTTTTTTGACTCCTTTTTTAAATAAGTGTTTTCAAAAGCAAGAATGTTTCCTCTCAAATCATCAAGTGTCATGGAATCAAGATTACTGCTCTCAGAAATAATTAAAGCTTTTGTTTCCCACTCTTTAGTGAGATATCTCAGCACTCTTCTCACAAGCACAGAATCAGAATGTGTTACTCCCATAGCATCCAAGCCAACAGTGATGGTGTTGAACCGTTCGAACAGTTCATCAACGGATTCTCCTTCCTTTATTGTAAATATTTCATATTCCTTGTTTAACATGTCTATCCGAGTCTTCTTTACAATGGTGGTTCCTTCATGAGTGATTTGTAATTTATCCCAGATTTCATTAGCCGTTGTGCATCGTGATACCCGTCGGTACTCCTCGAAGCTGATAGCACAGTTGAGTAGATTTATGGCCTTGGCATTTAGCTCCACTTTCTTCCTATCTTCTTCGGTCCATCTTGCTTCTGGTTTAAGAGTGACTACTCCTTCAGTACTTGTGTTAGTAGGAAACTGTGGTCCTTCTAGGATGATCTTCCAAAGCCTGTAGTCTACTGCTTGCACAAAGATCTTCATTCTCTCCTTCCAATAGGTATAGTTTTTCCCATTAAAAAGAGGCGGTCTGTTGCTTGACTGCCCTTCTGTGAGATTGTACGATACCAGATTTGAGCCACTGCTTTCTGCCATGAGGATCTTTTCTCCAAGCTGCAAAGCTTTATCTCTTTGAGACCAAGCTCTGATACCAATTGATGGTTTCAGTGGCTAAGAGAAGGGGGGTTGAATCTTAGCCCCCTTTTTCTTGAATACACTTTCTGGTCTTTGAGGAGACTTTTCTGTTTTTGTCTCGTCCCTAGCCACGAGACTTTTTATTTTTGTCTCGTCACTTGGCACGAGATATTTTTTATTTTAGCTCCTATACAGCAGAAACAGAAATGGAGTAATAGAGAGAGAAGATTACACCCAGATATATCCTGGTTTAGCTGCTAAGTGCAATGCAGCCTACATCCAGTCTCCATCATAATAATGATGGAATTTCACTATAATCATCCAGATTACAAACTGTAAAGTGCTAACCCAACTTACAAGGGGATTTCCACAAAATCATAAAACACAACATAGATGAACAAAAGAACTCTAAGACATCTATGGCTTTTTCTTTTAATTTTGCACTCTCTGCCTTTTTCCGCTCTATGACTTTTTCATACAAATCTCACTGTTTGCCTTTTTTCCATGAGACTCAAGACATGGCAAAATTAAACAGAAAAATTATAAAACAAAATACATTGAAGGAGAAGAAAATCTGTAAGCTTAGGTATCTATGAGACTTCTGTGCCTTGCACTCTCACTTTCTTCCCTTGAATCAAACCATGACGGTTCACTCGTTTTATAGAGAAGAGAAGCCTTCACAGTTGAAACAAATCCAAGCTTAACTTCCTTTCCTTCAAAACAGAACCGGTTCGGCCACAGAGAGAGAAAAGGTAACTCATGCAAAACCCAACATGCAAATGTATCTAGTCTTCCTTGGTCATCACTCTTCATCAATCCGAGTGCTCCATCATTGGCTTGCTCTCCAAGATGGATTTCTGGCCCTTGATGCTTCATGATGATGATGGCTTCATCTGCTCCAATCTCTGCCTCTTCCATCACTTCGCCACTCTAGCTACTTCCTGTGGTGGTTGAGGAGAATCAGAGACAAGCCATGCCTCCAAAGATCTATTCCTTGCTGGCCGAATCTCCTTCTTTCTTTTGGGTATGGAGAGCTCGAGATTACCTCACCAAATCTTACCACTTTTGGTGATAATCTCAGCCACAACATACTTTTGTTGAGTTATGTTTTCTTGCCATCATTAGTTTGATGGTCTTGATGCATGCAGCTTCTTCTTTCTTTTGGTAGCTTAACATAGCTTCCATTGTTTCCTGGATAATAACCGAAGAAGAGAAGCAAATAGAGAGAGAAGAGAGAAATTTGAAAAGCATTGATTTAGGAAAGAGAATGAGATTAAATGAAATGATTCTTTCCTTGCTGAGTAGCGTGTAGTCATTAGTGCTATAATCAAATCAAGTATCTTGCTTTCTCTCTCATAGTTCCCATGCAATAAATGACAATGTAATAAATTTTGGAATCCATCACATGGTGAAATGCTTGAATCCGTTGGAAGCAATTTTGCTTTCCTTCTTTCATTTGTTTCGGATCATGCATGAGGAATTAACATTGGGCTTAGTTGTTACAATTATTTAATTCTGGCCCAATAGTAACATTTGCTTTCCTGATAAATTTTGGGTCATACATAGAGCAAATAGGAAAGCATTTTCAGTTTGGACTTGTAACCATAATGGATTATATTGGCCCAAGTAACAAAAAATTAATTCAGCCATACTCATCATATTTTATCAAAACCAAATGCTGAATGTAATTTGGCTTGCACCTGAAATTTGTTTTTCAGCCCAAATAAACCTGCATTGCAAAAATTAATTTAATCATTCAATTCAATATTAATTTAATAATTCTTGCAATTAATCATAGTAATAAAGTTTGATCATCACTTAATTAAAAATAGAGTTTTTCAAACTCATCAAAAATATTTAACTTTCATTTATATTTGTAAATCGCCACCCAAAAAATACATTTAGTTACATTTTTTTTTAAATTACAGGGTTAGTATATTAATCTTTTTTTGTTGGCACAAAACAACTTTAAAAATTCTTATATTAGGTATATGGCATGTTTATGTCACCCACAATGTTTGAATCACGACAAACCGAGAAATATATATCTGAAAAGTTGGTTTGGGTATCCTCGAACTCGCATCTTTTTAAAATATATTTTGAGCTTTTAGTCTTTTTACTATATTTGTCAACTCTCCTAACTTAGTCTATCAATTGATATCTAAGTCATGGATATTGGACCCTCACCATCAACATATTGGTGAAGTGAGCAATGGTTAGTGACTAACAAAAAATACTGGTTAAAGATTAATTTGTTGTTGGTCAATGAGTTGTTACATGCATAAAGTGAGATTTAAATCCCCGACACTTACTTAAGCGGACGAGTGAGCTAATCACTCGACTAATTCAAGTTGGTTAAATGACATCTTGATCTATCCTAACTCAATTTAGTCAATTAGATGGTTGAAACTAGAGGTGCATATGAGGTCGGGTGAAACCAGGTTCGCCTTGATCCGGATTCGACTTTAAATAATTACTGAATCTATTTTTGAGATTCTTACTCGACTCTAGATCCGTGAAATCACATTATTTTTGGGCCACACTAAAACCGGATCTCGACCGGATGAAGTCCGGGTCTTCATAAATTTTATGTCAAAAAATTATGATGCGCTCATTTATAAAAAAGAAAAAATATTTGTTACAGAGAAGTTGATAACCATACTTGAACTTGAGTTTGTTCATAAATTCTAATTTTATGCTTTTTTGATCTATTTCCTAATTTAACAAATGTGATTAAAAACAAAACAATAAACTTATAATTAATAATACATAATATTGGAATTAATTTAAAACATATATACATTTTTTAGTTCTCCTAGGGCGCACATGGGTCGGTTGAAACTGGGTTCTCCTTGACCCAGACCCGACTCTAAATAATGATCGGATCTATTTTTGAGACCTTTACCCAGTCTTAAACCCAATAAAATCACAACAAATTAGTTCCAAAGTATTTGGATCCGGATTAAATTTTCAGAGTGGATCGAATCATATACACCCTAGTTGAAACAAATAATAGAATATAGAGATTAAAAGATTAGACATAAACAAAACAAGTGCAAAGATAGGATCATGCATGCATGAGCTCGTTAAAGATTGTTAACATTCGTTCTCCATATATATTCTTAAATACACACACCACTATCCATGGGTGATGAGTATCAACTTCAGGTTTTTTGGGATGTCCCTATCAATATATTATCATGATTAATTGATGAAAATAGTAAGACATCTTTTGCCAAACTAGGGGAAAGTAATTGGAATTGGCAAACCAAATGGATCTCACGCTACCTTTCAATTTTTGCGATAGGTACCTTAATCATGCTGCTATTATTGAAACTTCCATTGATAATGACTACCAAATAATACTATGAACCAAACTATCAATTTCATGATATATATATATATATATATCCTTTCAACCTTGGTATGAAATTAGTTTCTTAAAGATTTTTCGCTTCCACTTTATCTTTCAATGATTTAAAATAAAGTTTAATTTTGATATATCGATAGCGTAAAATATTTTATAGACACTAAGAAACGAATTTACTCGTAATATTGTGGGGGCATTTGCCCCATTAAATCTTAAAAATAAAAATATATATATAAGGAGTCTATTGTAATAATATATGTCCTGTATTTAAAAAAAATTATTTATGTGTATAAAATTTATACTATTAAATATTAATATAATAATAAAAGTTATTGTATTAATTATGAGTTTGATCTAATGAGATTGGATAAAATCATATTTACTCAACTAAAAAATGCGAATAATAATAATAATCCAATTACCTAATTATTCAAATCTAAATCTAACTTTTCAAATATAAATAGACTATTAGTATTTAATAATTTTTCTTAATAGTTGATTAAGATAATATATATAATATTTAGTTTTGACAGTATTACATATAATTAATAATTATTTTTGTCTAAAAGACTTCTACTATAAGTATGATAAATTTTTTACTGTCAGTATCCATATTTCCTGCAAGACTAATATACTATAGAGATGATGATATAAGAGGTGTATCATCTTAGACAAAATTCGAGCGCCGAGAACCATTACCACCCACATCACTAATCTCCATTGAAAATTCTATCATTTGTTGGATCATGATTCTCCCATAGGCATCAAATATCAGGAACACATGTTCTTAATCATTTTTTTATGGACATCAAACATCAGAAACCTACGGTAGGAAATGGACCTCTTCATATCTTAATCATTCTTTTGTTCTTGGAATATAACAGGCTTTAAATTTTTCATTAGAGCTGAATGCAGCAGAGATAGACTTGAGAATGAGACAAATGATTAAGGGGCAAAATAGTCTCCAGCTAGAACAAGCTACTTACAAGAATTGCCAGCGTCTATACCTCTCTGAACAGGTAACTCTGTGCGTGTTATTTTGATTAAAAATTGATAAAATAATTACATGATTCTTTCAAATGTTTTCTAGTATGATTATTGGTTAGGTGGGTTATAACCCCTAGTTGATTCAATTATGCCTTCAAAGGAAATAATCAAGAAATTGGTGGCTGGGTTGAGGTCCACCAGCCCTGTCGATCAACATGGCACTTTAACTTGCCAAACTTTGTTCTTCAACATCTTGTGTGTATATTGTAGGTTGCTGGGCACAGGGATCTTCTTGAAGGTGACCGCTACTTGAAGCAAAGGCTTCGTCTTCGCGACTAATACATCACAACCCTTAATGTGTTACAAGCCTACACGTTGAAGAGAATCCGCGACCCCGACTACCATGTCAAGTTAAGGCCACATTTGTCAAAGGAATTCGTGGAATCAAGCAAGCCAGCTGCAGAACTTGTGAAACTCAACCCAAAAAGTGAGTATGCTCCTGGTTTGGAGGACACACTTATCTTGACAATGAAGAGTATTGCTGCTGGCATGCAAAACACAGGTTAAGAAGATGAAGAAAATTTGCATTTTTTGTTGTTATGTCAGTGGATATGTAAACATTGTATAACCTATTCTATGATGTCTGCTGGATATTTAGGTCAGCATCATATGATTGTGTCTCTAATACTATTGTTATTTATATAATAAGACTTTGATCCTTTATGATGGCATATTTGATTATATAAAAATTGTTTCATGTTTTTATTTTATTTTATTTTATTTTATTTCATGTTTTTAATACTGAAAAACAAGTTTATTTTACAATGGAAAAATCTAAAAAAATTCTATTTTATAATACTGACGGATAAACGGATTTTCTGTCTGTATTCAGAATTTGAGATGGTTTTCAAGGTTCCAATTACAGACGAAAAATCTGTCGCCAATTACCAACGGAAAATCCATTAGAAAATATGTCTCTAATTACGGACGAAAAATCTATCGGAAAGTTCGACAATCCAGGAAAATGGAGGGGAGGATTTGCAGAGGAAAATTTGTCGGGGGTAAAAATCCGTCGGTAATTTTCCGACGGAAAAAAATTCGTCGGTAAATAATTTCCGACGAGACTTTTACAGCGGGAGAAAATCCGTCGGTAATTTCGTCGGTAATCGAAAATTCGTCTGTAACAAAAATCAAATCTGTGTGTATTAAACAATTCTCTAGTTGTAGCAACAAACATCAGGAACACATGTTCATTGCCATCGAGGCAAAAAATATGAAACCGAAATACTCGATTTTTCATTAGTGCTATCAATTTATATCAAACTCTTCTAATCTCCTTTGTCCCATTAGCACCAAAGGTCGTCAATATTAGACTCTTCAACTCAGACAGAGAACGTTTTCGAGTACGCAAAAGAATAGGATTATCTATCACACTTAAACACAACTCTATCATCATTATTTTTTATGTGACAACTAGAATATACACTTATAAAAATATATTTACTAGCACTAAACATTATTTCTACACTTATTGAAAGAATGAAGAAAAGAAAGTGGTATGTTTAATTTGTGAGGAAGCCTATCACTTGCAGATCTTTTTATAGTTGGTTGAAATTTGTTGTACGTACAATATCTCATTTATAGTGTAAATTAAACAATATAATTGTATACATATCTTTTTTACACTATAAACGATTTGAGATTAATTGTATCTCGTTTACACTGCAAACGAGATACGTGTAGTCTGTCATTTTTAACATATCTCGTTTGTACCTGTTATATTTGTTTGAAACAATATGTCGTATCTCATTTACACTATAAATGAGATACAACTAATCTCAAATTATTTACCATATAAATGAGATAAGAAAGGAGATAGAATTTCATAAATTTTTTATAAATGATCTATTTTAGTAAATAAAATAACTAGATTATTTATTTTAAAAATCCTTTAAAATATCTACTGTTACATCGATAATATCTATTTGTATTACAAATTAGAGTTTATGTTTTTATAATATATTTTTTATTTACATATTTTTTACTATAAAATTTTTACTTTTTTTCTTTATTTATATACATAATATAAATTTATTTTAATATATTTAATTATATAATATTATATCAGCAAAAATAACTTATTTTTATATTAATTACATAAATAATCATAAAAAATCCGAATGTGTTGCACAATTGTATCAAATTTTTATTATATTTATTGCGCCATACCAAATGAATATGAACAAAAACAGCAGTGTGTTATATTTATTGCGCATTTCATGATATACCAAAAACAAATACTCCTTTATGTGCTCATAATTGAACAGGCAGTGATAGATAAGGAGTACATATTAATTACTATATGATATTATGATGATAGCAGTTATTCTCAGAGGTAGGTAATTCATGATCATCAATTATATGGTATATGTTTTTGGCATGAGATTGCAGTGTCAACAAAAGGAGGACTTATTGGTGGAGGTCAGACGATATCTCCGTGACTCTACCTTTGCCCAACACCCTATTATCATCCTTTGCCAAAATTAAGGGCTCTAGAATTTACTTATTTATTTATTTATTTTAAAATTTAAAAAATAAAGTATATAGCTTTTATTAAGACTTTATTTTTCAACAGAAGTATAACTTTAATATTATGATGAATTTATATGCCATTTTCGTTTACGTTCTCTTGCTATACCGTTCTACATACCTAGTCATCATACAAATAGTTGAATTTGCTAAAAAATTATATTAAAAGGATAAAATAATTTGTGTTTTAAATTCATTTATTGAACCAAAAAAATTAAATTTTGATAGTGATTTTTATATATACACAAAATTAGTTATGGATAATTAGCTACACGTATAAGAATATATATTAGAATAATATAAAATGATCACATACATATTTACATTTACAATCAAAATTTATAAATAATATAATCAAATTTAATTCACACTTATAATCAAACTTCAAAAGTAAAATAATTAAACTAAATTTGTATTTATATATAATGGTAATTGGTTTTTAGTGTTTCATTAAAAACTTATTACACTGCTGAAAAAAATACTTTATTATTCATTTTTCTATAAAATGTTTGTGTCATTTTAAAGTGAAAATTTTTTCTGCCGGCTAGTCAATTTGTTTAAAGAAATTTGTGAAAAAAAATATATAAATATATACAAATATACGGTGCATACAGGGACGGACTCAGGCACAACAATGAGGGGGTACTTGTCCTTATGGTGTTTTTAATTTTTGTTTTAAAAAATATAGTTATATATAATATGCTCCCACTTTAAATTTTAAATGATCCCACTACAAATAAAATAAATTCAATTAGCTAAAATTTTAAGTTTATTTTTTTATTTTTCTATCATTTTGACTATTATCTAACCTAATCGAATTTAATTATTGTACCGTCATTCTTTTATTCTCTTAAACCCTCTTCTTATTTTTATATTTTTAACATTCTTTTTCTATTCCTTATCTAGTGGTTATCTTCTCTTCATCAAAAAGTAAATTTTAAATTCTCCAATTTTTTTATATAACTCTTCATGACTCTATGTATCTTTTAATTTCATTGTTTTTCTTTTTGATATTTTCAATTGCAATTTTTAATTCAAACAATTATAGTTTAGGTATTAATCTAATATTTTATTTTTTTGTGACTTTATATATTTTATTTTATTCTCAATTTATTCATCTTTATTATTTATTTTTTATCTTTTATTCTATTATATGTACCTATGTTGTATATAAAATTTTAAAATGAACTGATTAATTTACTAATTTAGAATATATTTTTTATTTTTAAAAATAATAATAAAAAATATTTTAATTACAATATATAATTAAACAGATGCATAAAATCTTTTATCTAACATTATATTAAAATTACATTAAAAAAATATATAACAAATTTAATTATTTAAAAAAAAGAAAGAAAAAAAATTGTAAATTATGTTTCTATTATTTTATATAAACATATTTTTCATATAAAGATTTAATTTTTTTAGTATTTATATATAATTCTAATTTAAAATTATAAATACTAATGTATTATTAGGCGTTAATGTGCCAGTTAATTCAGTCTTTTATTATTAAATGTCTATAAAAAATTAGTTAGGATAATAAGTTATCTATAATTTAATTAAAATATTTTAATTTCAAGTTTTAGAAATAAAAAATATTTTGTTATAAATTATATATAATGAATAGTATTTTAAGAATAAAAGTGTTTACTAACTCTTTTTAATTTTTATATCTCCATATAATTAATAATATTTAACAAAATTTATTTAGTATATATATTTTTGCCCCCACTCCTAAAATTTTCTAGGTCCGTCACTGGGTGCATAGTTCAGTTTTAGTATTTTGGATATTTTTGCTTTAAAAATACTTGTTAATCAAACCCATACAAATATTCAAAAGCTGTTAATGGCATGAAATTACATACAATGCAATAGCAATAACAAAATATTTAGAATATATATAATTTGAAAGTTAGAAATTCTACAAAATATGTTGTTTATCATAAAATCATTTATTAAAAAAAAATTAAATTGATAGATAGAGAAACATATAAACAATTATGCTTAATACACTTCATATATATACATTAATCTTTTTTTTTTGTTTACATTAATTATATATATATTTTATTTATTTTATACTAAAACTTTTCCTTTACGAAAATAACAAACACTCTTATGCCACGTCATAAACCTATTATCTGAAAAATTGATATGAAAGCTTATATCTAATATTGTTTGAACAGAGGAAACTATCATATTTTATATCAACATCCACTTTACCATTCTAACATTCTTACATTTTGGGATGGTAAATTTTATGATGGATTTGTTGTGGTGTTTAAATTGTCTAATTTTTTATTTTTTAAAATAAAAAATAAAATATATAAAATAAAAAATAAATTATTTAAATTTTATTAAATATTATTTATTTATTTTTTTAATAATATAAATATAATGTAATAGACACCATAATATTTATTTTTTAAAATAATTTTTTTTATTTTAAATTTATTCAACTTCTACTTTTTAATAAAATTGTTTGACTATATATATTTTTGCGATAATATTAAAAATACAAAAAAAACAGTCCAAATCTATCATATTTAATATTTATTAATTATTACAATAATTAATAAATATTAAATAAAATAAATTATGGCTGTTTTTGACAAAATTTTTTTGGTTATCAATTATTTTTGTATTTTTGTTGACACTTAAAAGTTGTTCATGCATCCATTTTAGTAATTTAGTCTAATAAATTTATGAACCACTGAATAAAGTCCAAAAGTCAAAGGATACATTAAACGTCATATATTTAAATAATATTATTATTTTATATTTTATCAAAGACTTAAACTTTACTTAGTACATAGTACCTATAATTATAATAGATACGGTGACTATTATACAATTTTAACGATATTTAAAAAATATTATTAAAAATATTTAACCACCATAACCATGTAATAATAGACAACATGGATCTACTTGAAAATATTCAAAAATAACATTACCCGAAGCATAACAGGCTAGAAGAACACGATAATGGACTAGTTTGTTAGCAGCTATGAGCACTCTGATCTTCACAGAAACTGTATGTTTTCTACAATATTATTTGTTTCGTCAGGGAAGTTGCTTGGTACGGTGGCTTCCTTTAGAACTTCATCAGAAGAATCCAGCTGCATCTGCTCCGGCGGTGAGAATCCAAACAGATCCTCGCAGTTACTGTTACTGTTGTTGTAACCGAAATCGCATATATCCTCGAAATCCGAGTTCAGAAGAGAATGCAAGCAAATATCGCCAACGTCAAAATCCAAGAGCAATTCTGTTGTCGAGATCTCTTTGTATTCTTCTGAATTGGTACCCATCTCCATCATCATCATCACCATGGTGTTGTTGTTGTCACCGTTGCTCGGAAGCAACAAGCCCGGCGGTGGCAGCAAAACATGATCGGCGGCGGTTTCATCGAGTTCGTGGCTATTGTCATTATTATTATTATTATTACTAGAAGTCTTGTTCTGCTGCAGTGAAGTTGTTGTTGTTGATGAATGATCCAAGAATAATGACTTAGAGCACTTAGAAGCTTTTGTACGGACGAGAAGAGAATGTGAATCGTTTAACGGTGACAGAGAGGGAGTGGTTGTGGAGACCACTTTATTGGTTGTAGGAGGCATTGTTGTTGGTTTCTGAATGTTGTTATTTGTTTCATTGGGTTGCTGAGAAGATGCACTGCTTATTGTTTGAAGATCTCTAACTCTTTTGCCTAAATTTGTGTTCCAATAATTCTTGATCTCATTGTCTGTTCTTCCTGGAAGCCTCCCGGCTATAAGTGACCATCTACCAACAAAAACAATAAAGCAATCACAAAGTTGCTAATTAATATGTCCAACAAAAATCCTGTCGTAAAAATCCAGACACTAAATTAATCACTCTATATTTGTGGGAGAAATGATATAGAAGCATTAAAATTTATTATTTTTAATCATCAGCTAATATTAATATTTAATTGTATATACTAAAAATATATTATTAAATTATTAAATTAAAAAATTTAAATTAATGTTTAAAAATAATAATCCAAAATAATAAATTCAACTAATAATCTAATATTTTTTTTATATTTGTATATAAATACATATATTAAATTTAATTTATTTTTTATATATATTTTATATTTTAACATATATTTTACATTATTAATTAATTTTTAATATATATCTAATATAATTGTATTTTCCAATATTTTTATTACTTGACTCATTTTAAAATAACTATTGTGTGCTACACTACCTAATTTGGCTCATATAAAAAAATTTTTTATTAGAAAGAAATAAAAATTAAAATTTTCAGTACTTTTATAATATTTATAATTACTGAAATTTTTTTTAAGATGAGTAATTTCTTAAAAAATATTCATGTTGTCCTTCTTTTTACTTAGTAGAATAAGATTTTATTATTGTTTATTATTTTTATTATAGATTATTTTAACAAATTTCATATTTAACAAAAAAAGAGAAAAAAATTTAACAGTAAAAGTTTCTCAAAAAAAATATTAACTTTTTGATGTATCGAATATAGTATAAATTTTAATATTTTTTTTTAAAATGCCTTTTAAGATATTATTAATTTTGAGCAAAGCAAAGATTATTTAATTTAAGACAGAAGAAAAATAATGGAAGGCGCGCCATTGTAATTTGTAAAGAAAGATAATAGACAGTAGAGAGAGGAACATTTTAAGAGAGAAGAATGGAAGAAGTGAAGAGAGCAAGAAGAAACGTATATATTACCTGTTTCCAAGTAGCTTGTGAAGTCTTATGATAAGTTCTTCTTCATCTTCTGATATGTTTCCTCTTTTAATATCTGGCCTCAGATAATTTAACCATCGAAGCCTGCAACTTTTCCCACAACGTTTCAACCCTACACAGCCACACATTTCATCACACGAAGCATCTATGAATTCGATTGTTATTAATTAATTATGTATTTAATTTTTTTAGTTAATAAAATAAAAAATATATATTTAATTATTAAAAAACTATTAATACTAAAATAATATTTATTATAAAAATATATACCCGTAGCAGAATTATTCGTAAAAAAATAACCCTTAACTTCTCTTTTCCGTCATTTTTTTCTTTGAAAAAATAAAAGATCCCGATGAAACTGCCGTTGTCAGAGTTCTATTATTAGAAAATAGAAATTTGATTGGCCAGATCTAATTTACCACAAATTTAATTTGTTTCTAAAACCTTTAATTAAAGGACTAAAGCACTTAGTACTTTCATACATTATTTCCACGTTGGATGGAAAAACCATGATATAACATGAAAATGAGATGAGATCTTATAATGCACACTAATATAATTAATGAACCTGCTCTTTGAGGAAGGTTCCTCCATTTTCCTTGGCCATGGAGACTGATATAATCTCTGAGGATTTTGTCTTCTTGAGCTGTCCAGGCACCGCGGTTCAAACCCTCCTTTGAGCAACAAGGGCTTCTTCCCATTATTATTATTATTGTATGTCTTTGATGATCTCTCACAAATACACAAAAAAGTTGTGTTGTGTAACCTGTGAGTAATAAGAGATCACTATCTAACATGTGAAGCCAGTGTGAGGGTTCTTATAGCTACTTACTATTACTGCATACTTCTGTGATCCATGAAGACTGGTAGTGGTGCCAATAATGGCGTACGATGATGCTATGCTGCTTAATAAATTTTCTTTGGTTTCTATTTGATGTGGTCCACCCCTCAATTACTCACGTTTTAAAATTGAGTTTCCAAGTGTTTTGCATAATCATTTTGTTTTATCTGTCGTCTCTATGTAAGTAACCCTGAATTTTTTATGATAATTTTCAGAGCAATATTGCATGTGTATAATAGCAAAATATAAAAGTAGAAAATACCTGTAATTAAATTTTATTAAAATTATAATTAGATTTTTATAATTTAAAAATTTTTAATTGAATCTTTACACACTTATTTTAAATTTGTACATAAATAATCCTTATGGAAGTCTAATTCCATGCTTTTAAAATATGACCATTTCTTTAGCAAATTTAAAAAAATAAAATAAAAGAGAAAAGAAGATAGAGATGTTTAAAAGATATTTTTAAAATTTATCTTTCATTGATTTACATAATTTTTGTACATGTTATAATATGGGTAAAACCAATTCTTTTTTAGAAAACACATGACTCTCCAACTTCTAAAGAAATTTGAGAAATTTATAATTTTATAATAAAAAGCTAGTTGATAAACTAATTCTTAGATTAATATCATAAAATTTTTTAATCTATCTTATTTTGAACAGATTGTTAGAATTTGGTTGAATTAGTCCCACATTTCTTAGGATAGCAAATGGAGTGGGTGGCCTAGGCCATAAATATGAGGCTAAGTTCTTCATATTTTTTGCACCAGTCAGAAATACTTAAAGCTTGTATCTAACTTTTCTTTTCCTCTATACCTTTTGATTAGAGAGTGTTGTGAGGTGTAGTTAAATATTTGCTTTGAGAGTGTGGGTGTACTGGGGTGCCGGTGTTAGAGAGAAAGAAGTCAATGTGTTGTAACAATTTTCACATAGTGATATTCTCTGGTTGTCATTTGGCAACGACCGTGGTTTTTTCTCCAGTAATTGGAGTTTCCACATTGAATTCTTGTGTTCTGATTGTGTCTATTTTATTTCTATGTTAAAGGTATTTTCTCAAGGGAGAATGGTGTATTATTCCCAACAAGTGGTATCAGAGCTTCGGTTCGGTGGAATTTATTCTTAGTATGCTCTGTGATTGCAGCCTAGTCTGACCTTCCACATCAGAAAAGAATTTTGTCCTGTAGCTTGAAGTTGATCTTTGGTTGCTGTTGTTGTTGCTGGAAGGCAGTGTGACACTGTGAGAGTGCAGTTTGAAAAGGTTATGGCTAAGGAAAGACCTGGTATTTAAGTGTGTCAATTGTGACCCACATCTCTTTCTTGGGGACCCTTCCTAGTGCACGGTCTACAGTTGAGTTATACTATTCCAGTATACGGTTGCAACAATGTTAGGATACAAGTGCTGTGAAGCTTGAAATAGAGAAATTTGATGGAAGAATCAATTTTGGCTTGTGGCAAATACAAGTCAAGGATGTGTTAATACAATCAGGTTTGCACAAGGCGTTGAAGGAGAATATCTCTGGTATGAAAGATGATGTTCTCTAGAAGACAAGAAGTATCCTCATGGTATTACCGCACTGCCATGGATAAGGATAAGTTGTGGCAATCGGGTCCACAATTGCACACGGGCATTGGTTGGCGTTGAGATGCAAGGTGTGTGGCGGAGTTATGTCGATAGCTGAAGAACTTCCAGGAAAAGCCAATTTGGAAGTTGCACCATGAATTTTCAGCAAGGTTTCGATCTGTACCAAGGAAAAATGCTTGAAGCGGTCTGATTCCAAGTGAGTATACTTTCATGGTGGAGTATGATAGTTCTCTGAACTATGATTGTCGGTATAGATAATGGCAGCAAAGAATTGTCGGTGTTGATTATGGAAGCTGAAGATGTGTGACTATTTCAATCAAGGTGGAGATTGTTAGAATTTGGTTGAATTAGTCCCACATTGCTTAGGATAGCAAATGGAGTGGGTGGCCTAGGCTATAAATATGAGGCTAAGTTCTCCATATTTTTTGCACCAGTCGGAAACACTTAAATCTTGTATCTGACTTTTCTTTTCCTCTATACCTTTTGATCAGAGAGTGTTGTGAGGTGTAGTTAAATATTTGCTTTGAGAGTGTGGGTGTACTGGGGTGCCGGTGTTAGAGAGAAAGAAGTCTATGTGTTGTAACAATTTTCACATAGTGATATTCTCTGGTTGTCATTTGACAACGGTCGTGGTTTTTTCTCCGATAATTGGAGTTTCCACGTTAAATTCTTGTGTTGTGATTGTGTCTATTTTATTTCTCTGTAAAAGGTATTTTCTCAAGGGAGAATGGTGTATTATTCCCAACAAGTGGTATCAGAGCTTCGGTTCGGTGGGATTTATTCTTAGTATGCTCTGTGATTGCAGCCTAGTCTGACCTTCCACATCAGAAAAGAATTTTGTCCTGTAGCTTGAGGTTGATCTTTGGTTGCTGTTGTTGTTGCCGGAAGGCAGTGTGACACTGTGAGAGTGTAGTTTGAAAAGGTTATGGCTAAGGAAAGACCTGGTATTTAAGTGTGTCAATTGTGACCCACATCTCTTTCTTGGGGACCCTTCCTAGTGCACGGTCTACAGTTGAGTTATACTATTCCAGTATACGGTTGCAACAATGTTAGGATACAAGTGCTGTGAAGCTTGAAATAGAAAAATTTGATGGAAGAATCAATTTTGGCTTGTGGCAAATACAAGTCAAGGATGTGTTAATACAATCAGGTTTGCACAAGGCGTTGAAGGAGAAGATCTCTGGTATGAAAGATGATGTTCTCTAGAAGACAAGAAGTATCCTCATGGTATTACCGCACTGCCATGGATAAGGATAAGTTGTGGCAATCGGGTCCACAATTGCACACGGGCATTGGTTGGCGTTGAGATGCAAGGTGTGTGGCGGAGTTATGTCGATGGCTGAAGAACTTCCAGGAAAAGCCAATTTGGAAGTTGCAGCATGAATTTTCAGCAAGGTTTCGATTTGTACCAAGGCAAAATGCTTGGAGTGGTCTAATTCTAAGTGAGTATACTTTCATGGTGGAGTATGATAGTTCTCTGAACTATGATTGTCGGTATAGATAATGGCAGCAAAGAATTGTCGGTGTTGACTATGGAAGCTGAAGATGTGTGACTATTTCAATCAAGGTGGAGATTGTTAGAATTTGGTTGAATTAGTCCCACATTGCTTAGGATAGCAAATGGAGTGGGTGGCCTAGGCTATAAATATGAGGCTAAGTTCTCCATATTTTTTGCACCAGTCGGAAACACTTAAATCTTGTATCTGACTTTTCTTTTCCTCTATACCTTTTGATCAGAGAGTGTTGTGAGGTGTAGTTAAATATTTGCTTTGAGAGTGTGGGTGTACTGGGGTGCCGGTGTTAGAGAGAAAGAAGTCTATGTGTTGTAACAATTTTCACATAGTGATATTCTCTGGTTGTCATTTGACAACGGTCGTGGTTTTTTCTCCGATAATTGGAGTTTCCACGTTAAATTCTTGTGTTGTGATTGTGTCTATTTTATTTCTCTGTAAAAGGTATTTTCTCAAGGGAGAATGGTGTATTATTCCCAACAAGTGGTATCAGAGCTTCGGTTCGGTGGGATTTATTCTTAGTATGCTCTGTGATTGCAGCCTAGTCTGACCTTCCACATCAGAAAAGAATTTTGTCCTGTAGCTTGAGGTTGATCTTTGGTTGCTGTTGTTGTTGCCGGAAGGCAGTGTGACACTGTGAGAGTGTAGTTTGAAAAGGTTATGGCTAAGGAAAGACCTGGTATTTAAGTGTGTCAATTGTGACCCACATCTCTTTCTTGGGGACCCTTCCTAGTGCACGGTCTACAGTTGAGTTATACTATTCCAGTATACGGTTGCAACAATGTTAGGATACAAGTGCTGTGAAGCTTGAAATAGAAAAATTTGATGGAAGAATCAATTTTGGCTTGTGGCAAATACAAGTCAAGGATGTGTTAATACAATCAGGTTTGCACAAGGCGTTGAAGGAGAAGATCTCTGGTATGAAAGATGATGTTCTCTAGAAGACAAGAAGTATCCTCATGGTATTATCGCACTGCCATGGATAAGGATAAGTTGTGGCAATCGGGTCCACAATTGCACACGGGCATTGGTTGGCGTTGAGATGCAAGGTGTGTGGCGGAGTTATGTCGATGGCTGAAGAACTTCCAGGAAAAGCCAATTTGGAAGTTGCAGCATGAATTTTCAGCAAGGTTTCGATTTGTACCAAGGCAAAATGCTTGGAGTGGTCTAATTCTAAGTGAGTATACTTTCATGGTGGAGTATGATAGTTCTCTGAACTATGATTGTCGGTATAGATAATGGCAGCAAAGAATTGTCGGTGTTGACTATGGAAGCTGAAGATGTGTGACTATTTCAATCAAGGTGGAGATTGTTAGAATTTGGTTGAATTAGTCCCACATTGCTTAGGATAGCAAATGGAGTGGGGGGCCTAGGCTATAAATATGAGGCTAAGTTCTCCATATTTTTTGCACCAGTCGGAAACACTTAAATCTTGTATCTGACTTTTCTTTTCCTCTATACCTTTTGATCAGAGAGTGTTGTGAGGTATAGTTAAATATTTGCTTTGAGAGTGTGGGTGTACTGGGGTGCCGGTGTTAGAGAGAAAGAAGTCTATGTGTTGTAACAATTTTCACATAGTGATATTCTCTGGTTGTCATTTGACAACGGTCGTGGTTTTTTCTCCGATAATTGGAGTTTCCACGTTAAATTCTTGTGTTGTGATTGTGTCTATTTTATTTCTCTGTAAAAGGTATTTTCTCAAGGGAGAATGTTGTATTATTCCAACACTAATTTTATGGTGGCAATTTTAGTCATTATAACAATTTTTATAATAATAATTATTGACTCTACACTTAAAATCTATCTCATTATCTGCTGTCATTCTTGAGATCTGCAATTTAATTTTTCAATAGAAAGCATATAAATAAAAATAAAGCACCTACTTAAAATTTAAAATGAAATCTCTTTTATGGCTGCACATGAATTCTGGTTTTTAGGAAAATCGTTAATTAGATCAAGTAAATTATTAATTTTTAAAATTATTGAGAAGAGGAATTATTAGAAGCAAGTCGGATATTTTGTGAAGAATAACATTCACGAAAGCTTGTTCACTAGCAATAAATTTCCTTCATTGTGTTGTAACTCAAAATGATTACTTGAATTTATCCAATTGTTAAACTGCAAATCAAATATGGAATAAAATATATTATAAGAGTATCGTATAAAGGAATAAGTAATGTGAAACGATAAAAAATTCATAGCTTATGAATATGAACTCTTTACCATGAAGGAAGAAAAAACGATAGAAGATATATTTGAATAATTCAAAATCTTTTTGGAAAAAAAAATCTAAAATAAAGATACAGCACAAAATTTTGAGAAGTCTCACGCTGCCATAGAAATCAAAGGTCAACACTTCTTAATATATGATGAGGTAGCACTTCTTAATATATCACAAAGTGAAGATAAAAAGAGGAAAAGCATTCTTCACCATCAAAAGAAAGCAATGATGAAGATGATAGTGAAAAAAAAGAAGAATTTGTCTTTTTACTAAAAGATACAACAAGTTCATTGAGAAGAAACAAATGAATGACAATACAAGGTTCAAGGAAAAAGAACCAAAATGGAAAATGCATCTTTTAAAGAGTAGCATCTTGTATTTCCATATTGTTCTCTTTCCCTTACACACTTGAGTTACGTTATTCGGAGTTCCATTATTCATAATGGAAAGCTAAGTATCCTCTGAAATTTCAAGAGGATCTCTCCTTCTAGTTTTCTTCACATTCTCAGTCCCTAACATCAAAGAAACTCACTTCCAATACTTCATCAATAATCTTGTCACCTAGCTTCCTCTTCATTTTAGAGTTTTACAAAATTCTGGCCAACCCCGAAATTGTGTCCATACGAGAAAACTAGAGGAATCATCTTCCTCCAATTCATTCTTATCTACCCAACGGTTCCCATGAAGAGCGTATTCCTTACAAAGCCACAAAAAACCACATTGCATTCTCTGCACACCGTACCGATCAATTCTTCCCTACGTATCGCACGTTAAGATTGAACACATGGTATTATTACTAGCTAGTTCAATTCATATTGCATGCTTTAAGGGGATTTGTATGCAGCATTAACAGTTGCGTTTAGAAAGGAGCCTGACACTGAAAAATTGAGATTGTGAGATAATATTGAGAGAAAATATTAAATTAAATTTTTGTATTATTTTTATTATAAAATATACAAGATTGAGTTATGTCTTAGTATATTAATTTAAGATAAATATAAAAATTGAAATAAATAAAATAATAAAATTGAGTTATATCTTGACATAAAATGTATTTGGTTTTAAAAAAAAAATATTATTAAAATTTTAATTTTTATTCTAAAAAATTTTAGTCTCTTGTGTTCATATTTTTTAAAAATATTAAAAAAATTAAAATTTTTTATCACGAAATTAAAACTGAGTTTTGAAATTAAAATTTTAGATTTAATCTCTAACTACCAAATAAACACTGTTCTTTAATCTCAATTTCAATACCCCTAAACAAACACCGCCTAAAGGTTTGTGGCCTTGACTGCGATTGGTGGTCTCTGTTAAGTAGCTTTCAGAAAAGGAATTTTGTTTTTCAAATTAAATTGCAAAGAAATCCTCCGGCGAACATAATCTTCTTCATGAGTGGGAATAATGTGCCTTAGTTATTTTGTGGTCATTTGCCACAGGGAGAGCGAGCCCCTTCTCGTAGCTATATATATCGCCATGCCATCCCCATTAACCTTTGTTTGTTTGTAATGGGTGAGTGGGTAGGTTCTGGAAGGAGTGATTTATTGTTTATTCCTATGAGGTTCATGTAGGTTATGTGTGTATGAGGGTGTGATTTTTTGATATGAGTGGGTGATATTGTAGGTGCTATATGTGTTGACTGCGGTTCTTGATTATAATTCGGATTTAAATATTGATATCACGTGTGACAATATCATTTCTCTATTAAGTTCTTTCAGTGATACACTAATCCTACTATACTAAACTACTCTTAGAGGCTTTGAATTTAGACCTTAGTTATTCAATAAATTTAAAATTAATTTAATAATAATGAAATTTCTTATAAATAAAGTTTATTTATATAAAATTTCGAATTGAACCATTAAAATAATATTATATGATTAATATGAATCAATTTTAAGTTATTAACTTTGTTTTGAAATTAACTTTATGTATATAATTCAGTTTAATTTATATTTTCAAAACAAGAACGGTCTAATCTAAACTGTGTAAATTTGTATTTTACTTAGATCTATAGGGAAAAAGTAGAACTTAAAGAAAGTAATTTTTATTTTTTGGATAAAATTTTGTTTTAATTCTTAAGATTTGAGGTGAATTTTATTTTGGTCTCTACTATTTTAATCGTTTTATTTTTATCTCAAAATATTTAAAATAGTATTATTCTATTGTCAAATTCATCACTAACAATTAACAAAATTGATATATTATTAATAATTCTTTTATTAATGCTACTTTTTCCTAACTTTTCTCTCCTATTTTCACCTTTTCAATAAGTTTAAATTTCATTCTCTTATTCTCTTTTTCTTTCTCTTCAAACTCTTCTTAAAAAATTAATAGTGTAAAAGAGAGAAGAAGAAGGAAGTAAGAGAATGTGATCGATATATTTAAACTTGTTGAAATGGTAAATATAAAAGAAGGAGGTTGAGTAAATGCAACTTTAACAAAAGTATTATTAATAGTATATTAATTTTATTAATTGTTAGTGAGAGATTTGACTATGGGATAATATTAATATCATTTTAAACGTTTTAGAATTAAAATAGGACGATTAAAACCTTAAAGACCAAAATAAAATTCTCTACAAACGTTAAAGGTCAAAACAGTACTTTACCTTTATTTTTTCTTTTCTCTTTTGTTAAAATGCCTTTTAAATTGTCACGGTTTGATGTTCGTTCTGACAATTGAGACAAGAAGAAAATGTGTAGGGCTTATATAAATATCCTTTTCATAATATCCAACACTACTCTTTTCATGTTGTTGTCCTTATTGTGCTATAATTGTTCAAAAATATTTAAGTCCTCATATTACTAATTTGTCTATAGTTAACATGTTACTTTTCTTTTATGATTTTCTTATCCTTAAACCTTTTGGTTTAACAACTCGTGATCATTTTTTGTTTAAAATGGGTATAAATGGACAGAAAATTCCAGGCATGGCTTGAGCTGGACCAAAATAATGAAATCTAATTATTATTATTTTCAAAATTTAGAACTATCTTTCACCATAGACGTTTGGTTGTTCTCCATTTGAGGATGCATGACACCGATGGCTTAGAAGAAGTGTTTGACCAATGCCATTAGACATTATGTATTGGTTCATTTTTAGTATTCTATTCCAGTAGTTGGATTTTTCAGTATATATATATATATATATATATATATATATATATATGACATTCTAGTGTGTCTATAATATGATGGCTATATTTTTAAAAAATATTGTTAAAATTAAAGTAATATTTTTTATTATTTAATAATATTTTGTGAAAAGATATTGCTAAAAATATTATTATCAAAATGTAAAAAAATATAACTTTAATTTTAATAATATTTGCAAAACCACCATAGTAATCATAAACATAGCCACTATAGCCATCTTAAGCATAGCTACACACCGTAAGCATAGCTATACACACACACGTTACGGCTATATAGTGATTATAGTGTCGCCTTAATTTAAAAAATAAAAAAAATTATCAAAATGTAAAACATGTGTCTTTAATTTTAATAACATACACATGTTACGACACCTATGTTATGGTGGCTATAGTAATTATAGTGCCACTTTAATATTAAAAATAGGTTAAATTATACGGTTGGTTTCTATATTTTTAGTGAAATTGTAAATTGGTCCTTACACTTTAAAAGTTTGTAATTGGATCTCTAAAAAGAATTAAAATTTGCAATTTAGTCTCCGCCGGTCAAAAAATGTTGATTTAACAGAATATTCTCAGAATATGCTGAGAATATTCTGTTAAAATAGAGAATATGTTGAGAATATTCTATTAAATCAAACATTTTTTGAACGACCGGAACTAAATTTCAAATTTTAATTATCTTTAGGAACTCAATTATAAACTTTTAAAGTGTAGGGACCAATTTACAATTTCACTGAAAGTGTAAGAAGTGACTGTATAATTTAACTTAAAAAATAAAAAAATTATTATCAAAATGTAAAAAAATGTGCCTTTAATTTTAAAAACACTTATATATTCACTATAAATTAAGGTTGCCAAAACCGAATCGGTTATTGAACCGATCAAGCGACTGGTTCAATGGTTTAATGGTTCAACCGGAGTCGAACCTAATTAAACCGGTTTAATTAAATATATACTAAAATGATATAAAAATTCAATACATAGTTTTAAATATACCAAATTTTCCTTGCTTCACCTAGCCCTGTTCCTTCAAAGACTTCCTTTTTTCTAATTTAGTTGGCTAAGCTACATGCAAAACTAAAGTTTCCTGTTTTATTTTGATTAAAGCTTCAAAACCAAATCAATAGATACTATGAAAAAAATAAAACTGCATATCTAACTGAAACAAAGTTCTCACGTTTCTACAGCCTTTTCAATATTCTTGATCATGAAACCTTTAACTTCAGAGACTTTTTTCTGAACCGTAGCAAGCTTGCTTATCTCCTTAGGGTGATCAATGCAATATTGCATATGCTCCTTCAATTTCAGCCTGCACCATTCAAACAAAACAACGCAATTTACACAAATTCAAACAAATCAACCTCCATAATCAATTAGTTTCAATTTTCAAAACAGTACAAAAAACAAAATTACCCAAACTCAGAAAATAACAAACATATATTAAAAAAATTTATCACTAAACAAAATCAAAATGCATAAAAATAACATAATCTTCTACAACAAATAACAACATTAACATATATTTTTATTGTATGAAACGAATTTAATGCGAAAAATCATTTTGTGATTGCATCTTCCAAATCAGAAAATCAGAAACTAACAAAATTAACTGTAAGAACCGCGTCTAATTAACCGTTTAATTAAGTAATTAATATTGCTCAAAATAGGATCCAAAATTTAGAATGTGAATTGGAGGATTTAAATATGATTTTTGGACTCAGTAGATTTTTCTGAGTCGGAAAACATAATTTCTGTA
The DNA here is from genome assembly GCF_014773155.1 of Arachis stenosperma. NCBI lineage: Eukaryota > Viridiplantae > Streptophyta > Magnoliopsida > Fabales > Fabaceae > Arachis > Arachis stenosperma. Next base: position 51,189,747 of record NC_080379.1, on the reverse strand, counting down.
AAAAAACCGAGCAAAATTGCGAACTGGCAGGTAAACCGGCCGAACCAGTTTAAGTCTGTCTGGTACTGTGCGAGAATAATTAAAAACAGTAAAAAACCTTAGAAAAATAATTAAAGGTGGAAACCGAGCATTAATTTTAAAGGTTTGGCCCAAAGTTAGGCCAAACGAGTTAAAAATGCTAATGGGTTGGACCGGGCCTAAGTGGCCCAAGCCCAACATATAAAACCTTCATTAATGAGCCATCAGCTCGTTCACCATACTCAAACACAACACAACCCAGCTGAGAAGAGAAGAGAGTGAGGGTTCCATTGTTAGTATTCATGTTGAACTTTCCAAGCTCATAACTTAAGCTACGGAGCTCCGATCGCCGTTCCGTTTGCGGCCACGCGATCACCGTGGAGAGCTCTACAAAACCCACCCAAGAAATTGGTAAGGAAGTCACGAAATCCCTTTCAGTTCTTCATTTAAAAGATTTGAAATTTTAGGGTTTTGTATTGAGTGAAATTTTGTGATTTTGGGTGTTTAGGTACACTCTAGCACTTGATTACTATTGGAGTTTACTTCCAAAACTGTTGGGCAAGGTAAGAGTATCTTGAACCCCTGTGAAGTTTGAGTAAGATGAACCCTAGGTTGATTTGGTTATGAATTATGTGTATTTATAGCTTGAAGTTGTGATTATTGGCTTTTGCTTGGAACTTGGAGTTGAATTTGTGGCTAGGTTGTGGTTTGAAGCTTGATTTGCACTCAATTTGGGTTTTTGTGCATACTAGGAATCGGCCAAGGTATGGTTTCGGTTTTCTCTATGTAATATATAATATTTCTGGACACTTAGGCTAGTGACCATAGGATAGGTTTGGATTGAATTGATTGTTGGACTTGATGACGCATGATGATGGTGTTAACTTGATAATGTGTGATGATGTTAATGCTTGTGATGGTTTGATATGTTGAAATGATAATTTTGATGATGCATGATAGATGAAGCTTGTGAGTGGAAAAATTGGTATAAGTGTGTAACATTGAATGTTGATATGCAAAATATGAAATTGTGGGGTGATAGAGGTGGAATTGATGGATATAGGATTAGAATGGTTGAAATATGATGGAAAGGTTAAGTATAATGCTTGTTAATGTTGTATGATGATATAGAAGAGGCTTGATTTGGTTTTGGTTATGAATCCTTAGGAATGGAGAATTTGTAAACTTTGGTAAAAATGAATTTTTGGGCAAACTTTGACGGATCATAACTTGAGCCTCAAAGCCAAAGATTGCATGAAAATTATTTTAAATTAAAGATGGCTTTAAGAGCTTTAAATTGATATAAAGTTTTGTAGGAAATATATTTTTGTAGAGGAAGTTATGTTCATTCAAAGTTTGGTGTCAAAATTTGAATTCTGTGAATGCTGCAGAATTTGTGATTTCTAGTTTGTGTGCGAATGCACGCCTTGTGGATTTTTGAAACTGTGCGTACGCACTGTGCGCACGCACACACGGGGATGTGGCTACTGTTGGGAGCGCTAGCACGCTCTGTGTGCACACACAACCAACGAAGTTTTGCAAGTTGTGTGCACGCACAGCCTTGTGAGCACGCACACGTTGGAAGGTGCATTCTGCTGAGGGCATTTGCACGCCTTGTGCGAGCGAACAGAATTGGAAAATTTTACTCCTGTGCGTACGCACACCTCTATGCGTACGCACACATCTTGAAAATCCTCCTGGGGGTGCGTACGCACACCCTTGTGCGTACGCACACTGCCCTGTTTTTCAATAAAAATCTTATTTTTAACTGTTTCACCTTCCCGGCAAGCTTGTAAAGTTCTGTGACTCCTATCTAAGACTTTTTGGTTTGTTTTTTGATGTTAAAACATAGTAAAGGTCTTGGGTGGAATTATTTCAGTATTTCTGGTAAAAGTTAGAGAACATAGGCTTAGGTTTCTGGTGTACTGAGGAGGGGTTTGGTTGAGTGAGAAGGAAGAATAGTATATTGGTGGTTACTGATAATGAATTGAGAAAGTGATGAACTAATGAGTTTTGAATGAAATGTGAAAGTGGTGAGTGATGATTTACGTCATTTACCCCATTCTCTTATTTAAAAAGACCATAGAATTGGTGAAATCTCATTCAAATATGCAATTATATGAGCTATATGATTAATTTATGAACTTTGCTTTGAAATGAGTTTTGGCTGAAATTTCAAGTGAAAAAGAACAAAAAGGGGATGAAACAGGGAACACAAGTGGCACTACGTTCTTGCAAGGTGAAAATAATGAGAGGAAGAAACAAAGAAGGAAGAAGTGCAGGAGAACGCTACGTTCATTGGATGAACACTACGTTCACAAGTGACGCGCACGCGTACAAGGCACTTATGCGCAGGATGACACTTTTGGAGATCCACGCGTACGCATGCATGGCGTGCATGCATGGAAGGAGTATCAGCGTTCACCAACAATGAACGCTACGTTCACTTTGAATGAGTGCCTGCGATACTTTCAGAATTGGAATTTGAATTTGGTCACCAACGTGCACACCTGCATGACGCGCACGCGTCGATGTGAAGATAGTGGTGATTGGCGCAAATGCGTACATGAGACTGAAGCACAGAAATGACATTTTACCATCTACGCGCACGCGCAATAGACGCACACGCGTGAGGAGCGTTCATAGCGCGAACGTAGCGTTCAGTTAATGAACGCTGCAAGGGATGTGCAAGCGTATAGCACGCGTACGCGTGGGTGCCCGAACGTTCCGTTCTCCAAACGAACGCTATGTTCTCCTGGAAGCACACTGTTCAGCCAAAATGGGTCATACTGATTGCAAATGAGAAAGGCCCACTTTTAGATCATGCAAGTACACTTGAAGACTCACATAACACTTGTATAAATAGGTGGTTACTTGAATTGAGAAGGGACTTTTGAACTTTTACACACTTTTAGCTTCTAGAGATTTTGGAGTTTTTATTTTGTACTTAGCTTTATTTTCCAGTTTTGAACTTCGATTCTGTACTGAGCTATGAGTAGCTAACTTCCCTCTCATTGGGGGAGGGAGCTCTATTGTACTTGATGGATTAATTGATAGTGAATTTCTTCTTCTCTTCATCTTCTCTTTGATTTGCTAGAAGGAATTTCGTTTTTCATTCTTAGTGTTTAGTCGTCTTGGAAAAGAGGCTAAATACGAATTGGGTTTTATGTGAACCTTGGAAGAGGGATCATAAAACCATGCTTGAAATTCCCTCTCACATTGAGTAGATCTGGGTTTTTGGGATTGGGTACAGTGACATGAAATCTGCCCAATTAAATGGATCTATGATGATGTGGTAAAATCAGGGACCAAGCCTATCTCTCTTCATGAGCAATTAGATCAAGGAATTGGCTGATTATCAAGATTTGAGAGATTGAATCACCAAGAAATTGGGGTTCTATCAATCATGATTGCCAAGAGGTCAATGAGTTGCATGATTGAAGATGACATGATCTGATTTTAATCTAGAGAGAATAGTATCTCCCAACTCCAATGAATTTTCCCTATTCTTATCTTACCCATTCTTTACTGCTTACTTTAATTTCTGTTATCATCCTACACCCCATTTACAATTCAGTCATTTATGTTTCTGCATTTTAGTTTCTTGCTCTTTACGTTTCTGCACTTTATAGCTTTCTTTTATTTTTAAGTCAATTATCGTTCTGCTTTTAGAATTCTGTACTCACAATCACTCTTGATTAGCTTGACTAGTTAATCCATTAATTAAAGTTGCTCAAATCTACCAATCTCTGTGGATTTGACCCCACTCTTAGTGGGTTATTACTTAACGATATTTTGGTGCACTTGCCAAAGAACGAATTCATTTATTAGTGAATGAATTTCGGTAATCAAGTTTTATGGCACCGTTTGATGATCGGATATTTTATACACTTTTTGGGGGTAATTTCATGTAGTTTTTAGTATGTTCTAGTTTGTCTTTAGTATATTTTTATTAGTTTTTAGACAAAATTCATATTTCTTGACTTTACTATGAGTTTGTGTATTTTTCTGTGATTTCAGGTATTTTCTTGCTGAAATTGAGGGATCTGAGCAAAAATTTGATTCAGGCTGAAAAAGAACTGCTGATGCGGTTGGATTCTGACCTCCCTGCACTCGGAATGGATTTATTGGAGCTACGTGAGTCCAATTGGTGCGCTCTTAATTGCGTTGGAAAGTAGACATCCAGGGCTTTCCAGCAATATATAATATTCCATATTTTTCTCGAAGATAAATGATGTAAACTGGCGTTTAACACTAGTTCCATGTTCCATTCTGGCGTTAAACGCCAGAAACAGGTTACAAGTTGGAGTTAAACTCCCAAAACAGGTTACAATCTGGCGTTTAACTCCAGAAACAGCCCAGACACGTGAAAAGCTCTAGTCTCAGCCCTAGCACACACCAAGTGGGCCCCAGAAGTGGATTTCTGCACTATCTATCTCAGTTTACTCATTTTTTGTAAACCTAGGTTGCTAGTTTAGTATTTAAACAACTTTTAGAGATTTATTTTGTACCTCATGATATTTTAGATCTGAACTTCGTATTTCTGATGGCGTGAGTCTCTAAATCCCATTATTGGGGGCGAGGAGCTCTGCTGTGTCTCGATAATTAATGCAATTACTTCTATTTTCCATTCAAACACGCTTGTTTCTATCTAAGATATTTATTCGTACTTAACCATGATGAATGTGATGATCTATGACACTCATCACCATTCTTAACCTATGAACGCATGCCTGGCAACCACATTCGTTCTACATTAGATTGAATGAGTATCTCTTGGATTCCTTAATCAGAGTCTTCGTGGTATAAGCTAGAATCCATTGGCAGCATTCTTGAGAATCTGGAAAGTCTAAACCTTGTTTGTAGTATTCCGAGTAGGATTCAATGATTGAATGATTGTGATGAGCTTCAAACTCACAAGGGTTGGGCATAGTGACAGACGCAAAATGATCAATGGATCCTATTCCAGCATGAGTGAGAACCGACAGATGATTAGTCGTGCGGTGATAGCGCACCTGGACCATTTTCACTGAGAAGACGAATGGTAGCCATTGACAATGGTGATCCACCAACACACAGCTTGCCATAGGAGGAACCTTGCGTACGTGAAGAAGAAGTCAGGGGGAAAGTAGAGATTTAGAAGACAAAGCATATCCAAAACTCCAACATATTCTCCATTACTACATAACAAGTATTATTTAATCCATGCTTTTTATTTACTACCAATCAAAACTGAGAATTATTATTATCCTGACTAAGAGTTACAAGATAACCATAGCTTGCTTCAAGCCAACAATCTCCGTGGGATTCGACCCTTACTCACGTAAGGTATTACTTGGACGACCCAGTGCACTTGCTGGTTAGTTGTGCGAAGTTGTGAAAAAGAGTGATATTACAATTGTGCGTACCAAGTTGTTGGCACCATTGAGATCACAATTTCGTGCACCAAGTTTATCAAAAACTTGGTGCACGAAATTGTAAATCACACTTTTCACAACTCGTACCACTAACCAGCAAGTGCACTGGGTCGTCCAAGTAATACCTTACGTGAGTAAGGGTCGATCCCACAGAGATTGTTGGTATGAAGCAAGCTATGGTCATCTTGTAAATCTCAGTCAAGCGGATTCTAATGGTTATGATGGTTTTCGAATATAAAAATAAATAAAGCATAAAATAGAGATAAAGATACTTATGTAATTCATTGGTGGGAATTTCAGATAAGCGTATAAAGATACTGTATTCCTTCTGAATCTCTGCTTTTCTACTGCTTTCATCCAATCATTCTTACTCCTTTTCATGGTTGCAGAGGTAGATCCTTGAGCTTTAATCACAAGGTAGTCCCCATTCAATTGAAGGACTAGCTCTTCTCTGTCAACATCAATCACAGCTCCTGCTATGGCTAGGAAGGGTCTTCCAAGGATGATGCATTCATCCTCATCCTTCTCAGTGTCTAGGATTATGAAATCAGCAGGGATCTAAAGGCCTTTAACCTTCACTAACACGTCCTCTACCAATCCATAAGCTTGTTTTATTGACTTGTCTGCCATCTCTAATGAGATTCTTACAGCTTGTACCTCAAAGATCCCCAATTTCTCCATTGCAGAGAGTGGCATAAGATTTATGCCTGACTCCAGGTCATACAGAGCCTTCTCAAAGGTCATGGTGCCTATGGTACATGGTATTAAGAATTTACCAGGATCTTGTTTCTTTTGAGGTAAAGTTTGCTGAACCCATGTAGTTAGTTCACTAATGAGCAAGGGAGGTTCATCTTCCCAAGTCTCATTACCTAACAACTTGGCATTCAGCTACATGATGGCTCCTAGATATTAAGCAACTTGCTCTTCAGTTACATCTTCATCCTCTTCAGAGGAAGAATAGTTCTCAGAGCTCATTAATGGCAGAAGGAAGTTTAATGGAGTCTCTATGGTCTCTATATGAGCCTCAGATTCCTTTAGGTCCTTGATGAGCGGATATTTTGTACGCTTTTTGGGGGTAATTTCATGTAGATTTTAGCATGTTTCAGTTAGTTTTTAGTAAAATAATATTAGTTTTTAGGCAAAAATCATATTTCTGGACTTTACTATGAGTTTGTGTGTTTTTCTGTGATTTCAGGTATTTTCTGGCTGAAATTGAGGGAGCGGAGCAAAAATCTGACTTAGGCTGAAAAAGGACTGCTGATGCTGTTGGATCCTGACCTCCCTGCACTCGAAATGGATTTTCTGGAGCTACAGGAGTCCAATTGGCGCGCTCTCAACGGCGTTGGAAAGTAGACATCCAGGGCTTTCCAGCAATATATAATAGTCCATACTTTGCGCGAAGATTGACGACGTAACTTGGCGTTGAAAGCCAAGTACACGCTGCTGTCTGGAGTTAAACGCCAGAAAAACGTCATGATCCGGAGTTGAACGCCCAAAACACGTCAAAACTTGGAGTTTGACGCCAAGAAAGGCCTCCACACGTGGAAAGCATTAGTCTCAGCCCCAGCACACACCAAGTGGGCCCCAGAAGTGGATTTCTGCACCAATTATCTTAGTTTATTCAATTTTCTGTAAACCTAGGTTACTAGTTTACTATTTAAACAACTTTACAGACTTATCTTGTACCTCATGACATTTTCAGATCTGAATTACATACTTTGTGACGGCATGAGTCTCTAAACTCCATTGTTGGGGGTGAGGAGCTCTGCAGCGTCTCGATGATTTAATACAATTCCTTTGTTTTCCATTCAAACACGCTTGTTCTTATCTAAGATGTTTATTCGCGCTTAACTGTGGAGAAGGTGATGATCCGTGACACTCATCACCTTCCTCAACCCATGAACGTGTGCCTGACAACCACCTCCGTTCTACATCAGATTGAATGAATATCTCTTAGATTCCCCAACAGAATCTTCGTGGTATAAGCCGGATTGATGGCAGCATTCATGAGAATCCGGAAAGTCTAAACCTTGTCTGTGGTATTCCGAGTAGGATTCTGGGATTGAATGACTGTGACGTGCTTCAAACTTTAACCTGTTGGGCGTTAGTGACAAACGCAAAAGAGGGATTCTATTCCAGTAGGAGCGGGAACCAACCGGTGATTGGCCGTACTGTGACAGAGTGCGTGCATTAGCTTTCACTGCAAGGATGGGAAGTAGCCACTGACAACGGTGACACCCTACAAAGAGCTTGCCATGGAAGGAACCTGCGTGTGAGAAGAGGATTTCAAGGAAGAGTTGAAGTCAGAGGACAAAGCATCTCCAAAACTCCAACATATTCTCCATTACTGCACAACAAGTAACGCTAGTACTCTTTATTATTCCAATATATTTCATAATCCTTTATAAACAAATAACTCTATTGTTCAAGTAGCCCAAATACTTTTGTTGACATCCTAACTAAGACAAATAAAATAAACATTGATTGCTTCAAACCAATAATCCCTGTGGATTCGACCCTTACTCACGTAAGGTATTACTTGGACGACCCAGTACACTTGCTGGTCAGTTGAACAGAATTGTGAAAAGGAAGTGATCAGTTAGTTGAGTTAGTTTAACTTTTTGGCATATGCCAAGGAGCCACTAATCAAGAATCACAATTTCGTCCACCAAGTTTTTGGCGCCGTTGCCGGGGATTATTGAGTTTGAACAATTGAAGGCTTATTTTATTTCTTAGATTAGGAATATAGTATTGATGTTACAGAGTCATTAAATTTGAGTCTTTTATTCCCTTTTCAAAAATATTTTTCGAAAATATTACTTTTTCCTTATTAACTGTTAGTTTTTCGTGAGTCTAGTGTCTTGTTCTAAGTTTGGTGTCAATTGCATATTTTATATTTTCTTTAAAATTTTCGTGTTAGTGTTCTTGTTCTTCATTGATCTTCAAGTTGTTCTTGGTTATTTTTCTTGTTTAATCTTGAGTTTTTCTTGTTTTGTGTCTTTTCTTGTTTTTCTTGTGCTTTTTCAAAACATTAACTTTTAAAAAAAAATTATTATACTTTTATCCACAAAAAAAAAAATTTATACATCGTTAAAACACGTTACATTTTTAACTCAGTTGGCTAGAGCGTTGGCTTATGTTCTTGGCAATTGGGTATCTTCTTTTTAAAATCTTTTTTTAAAAATAATTTTTCTTGATTTAATCCTGTGCCAAACTTTAAGTTTGGTGTTTTCTTGTTAGTTTTAATATAATTTTCGAAAATTTTATTAAAGTTTTCTAAAATTTTTAAGTTTGGTGTTCTTACTTTTGTTCTTGGTGTTCTTGTGGATCTTCAAAGTGTTCTTGAGTTTTTCTTGTGTCTTGATCTTAAAATTTTTAAGTTTGGTGTTCCTTGGTGTTTTCCCTCCAAAAATTTTCGAAAAATAAGGAGCATTAGATCTAAAAATTTTAAGTCTTGTGTCTTTTGTGTGTTTTTCTCTTTCATCATAAAATTCAAAATTCAAAAAAAAAAAATTTTTATTTTCTAACCAATTTTAAAACTACTTTTTCGAAATTTTTTTTTTATAAAATTCAAATTTCAATTTCAAATTTTTCGAAAAATTTTTCACAAAATATTTTCAAAATATTTTTTTTATATATTCCATTTTTATTTATTCCACTACTAGAAAATAAATAATATCAACATATAAATTATCTCTTGTATTCCATTATGGAAGTAAGTATGAATGGACAAGACAATATGAATGAACAGTCCAAGAGGACTTTGGGGTCATATGCTAACCCCACTACTGCTTCATATGGGAGTAGTATCTGTATACCCTCCATTGGAGTTAGTAGCTTTGAGCTGAATCCTCAGCTCATTTCATGGTGCAGCAAAACTGCCAGTATTCTGGTCTTCCACATGAAGAACCTACAGAGTTTCTGGCACAATTTCTGCAAATTGCTGATACAGTACATGATAAGGAAGTGGATCAGGATGTCTACAGATTACTACTGTTTCCATTTGCTGTAAAAGATCAAGCTAAGAGGTGGTTAAATAACCAGCCTAAGAACAGCATAAAAACATGGAAACAGCTGTCAGAAAAATTCCTGAATCACTATTTCCCTCCCAAACGGATGACACAGCTAAGGCTAAACATCCAAGGCTTCAAACAAGGAGATAATGAATCCCTTTATGATGCTTGGGAGAGATACAGAGAGATGCTAAGAAAATGCCCCTCTGAAATGTTTTCAGAATGGGTGCAATTAGACATCTTCTACTATGGGCTTACAGAAAAAGCTCAGATTTCTCTAGACCACTCAGCTGGTGGATCTATACACATGAGAAAAACAATTGAAGAAGCTCAAGAGCTTATTGATACAGTTGCCAGAAATCAGCATATGTATCTAAGCAGTGAATCTTCCATGAAAGGAGAAGCTAAAACAGTAACTGCAGAACTCAGTCCGGTGGATTAGGCTAATGAATTTAATCAGCAATTAGACTTTCTAACTCAGCAGCTAGCCGAATTCAAGGAGATATTACAGGAAACAAGAATGGCAAACAGGAACATGGAAGTGCAATTAAAGCAAACAGAAAAACAACTGTCAAACAAATAGCAGAAGAATGCCAAGCAGTTCAATTAAGAAGTGGGAAAACATTAAATACCTCACTTCAAAGCAGCAAGAAGCAAGGACATGAACGAATAGCTAATCAAAATCCCTCTGAGGACAAGCAGAGCCCAGAAAGGGATAAAGCTGGCGCTGAACGCCCAGACCATGCTGATTCCTGGCGTTCAACGCCAGAAACAAGCTTGAATCTGGCGTTGCAATTAAGCAACAGAAAAACAACTGTCAAAACAAATAGCAGAAGAATGCCAAGCAGTTCAATTAAGAAGGGGAAAACTAAATACCTCACTTCAAAGCAGCAAGAAGCAAGGCATGAACGAATAGCTAATCAAAATCCCTCTGAGGACAAGCAGAGCCCAGAAAGGGATAAAGCTGGGCTGAACGCCCAGACCATGCTGATCCTTGGCGTTCAACGCCAGAAACAAGCTTGAATCTGGCGTTGAACGCCCAAAAGGAGCATGGTTCTGGCGTTCAAACGCCAGTAACAAGCAAGGAAGTGGCGTCTAACGCCACTCCAGCTCCTACCTCTGGCATTCAAATGCCAGTAGGGAATCAGTCACATACAGTGCTGATACAAGGCTTCCCAACCCACTCTGTAGGTAATAAACCTGCAGCAACTAAGGTTGAGGAATACGAGCCAAAATGCCTTATCCTCAAAAACTCCGCCAAGCGGAACAAGATAAGCAATTGCCCGCTTTGCAGACTATCTCAGGACTCTTGAATAAAGATTCCGTTTGCAGAAGCACTTGAGCAAATACCCTCTTATGCTAAGTTCATGAAAGAGATCTTAAGTCATAAGAAGGATTGGAGGGAGACTGAAAAGGTTTACCTCACTGAAGAATGCAGTGCAGTCATTCTAAAAAGCTTACTGAGAAGCTTAAAGATCCTGGGAGCTTTATGATACCATGCACATTAGAAGGTAATTGCACCAAGCAAGATTTATGTGACCTTGGGGCAAGTATCAACCTAATACCTGCATCTACTATCAGAAGCTTGGTTTAACGAAGAAATCAAACCAACCAGGATATGTCTTCAACTCTGCTGATGGCTCCATTAAATACCCATCAGGCGTGATTGAAGACATGATTGTCAAGGTTGGGCCATTTGACTTTCCTATGACTTTGTGGTGCTGAAATGGAGGAGCACCAGAGTGCAACTCTCATTCTAGGAAGACCTTTCCTAGCAACTGGCCGAACCCTCATTGATGTCCAAAAAGGGGAAGTAACCTTGAGAGTCATGAGGAGGAGTTCAAGTTGAATGTTGTTAAAGCCATGCAACATCCGACACCCCAAATGACTGCATGAGTGTTGATCTTATTGATTCTCTAGTAAGAGAGGTCAATATGGCTGAGAGTCTCGAATCAGAGCTAGAGGACATTTAAAGATGTTCAGCCTGATTTGGAGGAATCAGAGAAGATAATAGAACCTTTGAAAATCCCTCAAGAAGAGGAGAAACCTCCAAAACCCGAGCTCAAACCATTGCCACCATCCCTGAAATATGCATTTCTGGGAAGGTGAAACCTTTCCTGTAATTATAAGCTCTACCTTAGAGCACAGGAAGAGGAAGCACTAATTCAAGTGCTAAGGACGCACAAGACAGCTCTTGGGTGGTCCATTAGTGATCTTAAGGGCATTAGCCCAGCCAGATGCATGCACAAATCTTGTTGGAGGATGACGCCAAGCCAGTGGTTCAACACAAAGGCGGCTGAACCAGCTATGAAGAAGTGGTGCAAAAAGAGGTCACTAAATTACTAGAGGCTGGGATTATTATCCTATCTGACAGCCCGGGGTGAGCCCTGTTCAAGTTGTCCTAAGAAGGGTGGCCATGACAGTGGTTCATAATGAAAAAAAATGAACTGGTTCCTACAAGGACAGTTACAGGGTGGCGTATGTGCATTGATTACAGAAGACTCAATAAGCCACCAGAAAGGATCATTTTCCTTTACCATTCATAGACCAGATGCTAGAAAGACTAGCAGGCATGAATACTACTGCTTCCTGGATGGATATCAGGTTATAATCAAATTGCAGTAGACCCCCAGGATCAGGAGAAAACGGCCTTCACATGTCCATTGGAGTATTTGCATACAGAAGGATGCCATTTGGCCTGTGCAATGCACCTGCAACCTTTCAGAGGTGCATGCTCTCAATTTTTCTGATATGGTGGAAAAATTTCTGGAAGTCTTCATGGATGACTTTTCAGTATTTGGAGACTCATTCAGCTCCTGCCTTAACCATTTAGCACTTGTTCTGAAAAGATGCCAAGAGACTAACCTGGTTTTAAACTGGGAAAAATGTCACTTTATGGTGACTGAAGGATTGTCCTTGGGCACAAAATTTCGAACAAGGGGATAGAGGTGGACCAAGCTAAGGTAGAAGTAATTGAAAAATTACCACCACCTGCTAATGTTAAGGCAATCAGAAGCTTTCTGGGGCATGCAGGGTTCTAGGAGGTTTATAAAGGATTTTTCAAAATCGCCAAACCTCTGAGCAACCTGCTAGCTGCAGACACGCCATTTATCTTGATGAGGAGTGTCTACAGGCATTTGAAACTCTGAAAGCTAAATTGGTTACAGCACCAAATCTCTGCACCAGACTGGACATTACCATTTGAACTAATGTGTGATGCCAGTGACCATGCCATTGGTGCAGTGTTAGGGCAAAGGCATGACAAGCTTCTGCATGTCATTTACTATGCCAGCCGTGTGCTAAATGATGCACAGAAGAATTACACAACCACAGAAAAGAGCTACTTGCAGTGGTTTACGCCATTGACAAATTCAGATCCTACTTAGTAGGATCAAAAGTGATTGTGTACACTGATCATGCTGCTCTTAAATATCTACTCACAAAGCAAGATTCAAAACCCAGACTCATCAGATGGGTGCTGCTTCTGCAAGAGTTTGATATAGAAATAAGAGACAGAAAAGGGACAGAAAATCAAGTAGCAGATCACCTGTCCCGAATAGAACCAGTGGAAGGGGCGTCCCTCCCTTTCACTGAAATTTCTGAAACCTTTCCGGATGAGCAATTACTAGCCGTCCAGGAAGTGCCATGGTTTGCAGACATTGCAAACTACAAGGCAGTGAGATTCATACCCAAGGAGTACAGTAAGGTGCAATCAAAGAAATTAATCACAGATGCAAATACTATCTCTGGGATGAACCATATCTCTTTAAGAGATGTGCAGACAGAGTAATCCGTAGTGTGCCTAAAGAAGAAGCACAGAAGATCCTTTGGCATTGCCATGGATCACAGTATGGAGGACATTTTGGAAGTGAACGGACAGCCACAAGAGTCCTCCAAAGTGGCTTCTACTGGCCTACTCTCTATAAAGATTCCCGAGCATTTGTACTTAACTGTGATAATTGCCAGAGAGGCAACCTGCCTCACAGTTATGCCATGCCTCAACAAGGAATCTTGGAGATTGAGTTGTTTGACGTATGGGGCATTGACTTCATGGGACCTTTCCCACCATCATACTCAAACACTTATATTCTGGTGGCAGTGGATTATGTATCCAAATGGGTGGAGGCTATTGCAACACCCACTAATGACACTAAAACAGTGTTGAAATTCCTCCAGACATATCTTCAGCAGATTTGGTATCCCTAGAGTGCTAATCAGTGATGGGGGCACCCATTTCTGTAATAAACAGCTTTATGCTGCTCTGGTACGTTATGGAGTCAACCACAGGGTAGCTACTCCATATCATCCACAAACTAATGGGCAAGCTGAAGTCTCAAATAGAGAACTCAAAAGAATCCTGGAACGGACTGTAATTAACCGTAGAAAGGATTGGGCAAGAAGTTTGGATGATGCTCTGTGGGCATACAGAACAGCATTTAAGACCCCTATAGGGACCTCTCCATACCAGCTTGTGTATGGAAAGGCATGTCACTTGCCAGTGGAACTGGAACACAAGGCCTACTGGGCAACCAGATTCCTGAACCTTGATGCCAAGTAGCTGGAGAAAGACGATTGCTCCAGTTAAATGAGCTAGAGGAATTTAGACTCAATGCTTTCGAAAATGCAAAAATTTACAAAGAGAAAGCAAAAAGATGGCATGATAAGAAATTGTCATCCAGAGTCTTTGAGCCAGGACAAAAAGTTCTGTTATTTAATTCAAGGCTCAAATTATTCCCTGGGAAATTAAAATCCCGGTGGAGAGGTCCATATGTCATTACAAGTGTATCACCATATGGATACATAGAACTTCAGACTCCAACAAAAAGTTCATTGTTAATGGACAAAGAGTCAAACACTATCTTGAAGGAAATTTTGAGCAAGAGTGCTCAAGACTGAGACTTAATTAAAAACTCAGTAACAGTCCAGCTAATGACATTAAAGAAGCGCTTGTTGGGAGGCAACCCAGCCATATACAAAGTTTAATTACTAATTAAATAAATTTTTTTTTTACAGGTTTTAGGTCTAAGTATCTTCAAAGGTGAAATAACAAAATTACTGAAGTCCCAAGAGTTACAGAGAAATTTGGAAGTTCACTAGCATGAAAAAGCCAGTAAGGAACTTTGGGCGTTAAACGCCCAAAAGAAGCACCACTGGGCGTTTAACGCCAGTAAGGGTAGCCTTCTGGGCGTTAAACGCCAGAAAGGAGCATCTTCTGGGCGTTAAACGCCAGAAAAGATGCACCTTCTGGGCGTTTAACGCCAATCTGCTAGCATCCTGGGCGTTTAGAAAAACGCCCAGTAAAGAAGGACTTCCTGGCGTTCAACGCCAGAAAGAAGCATCACATGGGCGTTGAACGCCCAGGAGAAGCATCACATGGGCGTTAAACGCCCAAACCATGCACCATGGGCGTTTAACGCCAGGATGGTGGGAGGAGGTACAATTTTGTTTTTTTGCATTTCTCAAAATTTTTATGTTTCAATTCATGATTCCTTGCATAAACATATTTTAAATTATCACTTTCAATTCCAAAATGTTTATCCTAATTTCTAAAATCCAATTTTGCAAATGTTTTAGATACATCTTAACCAAAAAAAACAAATGGCTTTCAAATCCAATCCATCATCTTTCAAAATTGTTTTCAAAACTTAATTATTTTTTTTTTAAATCTTTTCAAAAGTAAATTTCAAATTTATCTTTTAAATTATTATTCATATCTTTCTCTTTTAAAAATTATATCTTTTTCTTATCATATTTTTAAAATCATATCTTCTATCTTATCTTTTCTTATTTTTTCGAAAATCTCCCACCCCCCTCCCTATATCTTGTGTTCGGCGTCCCCCCCCATCACCACTCCACATTGCTCTCTTCTATCCTCTTTCTTCTCTTTTGCTTGAGGACAAGCTCTAAGTTTGGTGTATTCTACCCGTGATCACAAAAAAACTATTGTGTCTCTTGATCATGGCCCCTAGAGGAAAGCAAACCACCCAAAAGGGCAAGGAAAAGAGCAATCCAAAACCCTCTGGAATCAAGGGAAGTTCTTAACTAAAGAACATTCAGATCATTACAAGATAATGAGTCACAGATCAGTGATCCCGGAAGTCAGATTTGATCTGAAAGAAGATGAATATCCGGAGATCCAAGAGCAGATTCGAAACAGGAATTGGGAAATTCTGGCCAATCCTGAAACGAAAGTAGGAAGGAACATGGTTCAGGAATTCTATGCTAATCTATGGCAGACAAAAGGCAAAGAATCATTGGAGCAGCTATCTTTGACCATAAGACCGTAGTCAGAGGAAAGATCATTCATACCAATGCTGAAAATCAGGGAGTATTCAAGATTCCTCAACTAAAGGATGACCCAGACTCCTTTAATAGGAGAAGATGAGGATCAATAAAGGATTAGACAGGATCTTGGAAGATATATGCGTTCCTGGAGCCAAGTGGACTACCAGTACAACTGGCAACCCAGTTCAACTCAAAAGAGAAGATCTAAAACCAGTAGCTAGAGGCTGGCTGGATTTTATTAGTCGTTCCATATTACCCACCAGCAACCGTTCTGAAGTTACCATCAAAAGAGCTGTCATGATTCATGCATCATGCTAGGAAAAGAAGTGGAAGTCCATCAGCTGATCTCATGGAGCTATACAAGATTGCAAACAAGAATTCTACGGACGCCAAATTGGCTTATCCAAGCCTAATTTATATGCTTTGCAAAGATGCTGGAGTAAAGATGGGAATAACTGAATATATCCTAATTGAAAAGCCCATTACTGGAATATCAATGGTCAGACAACAGCAACAAGATGATTCAACCAAGAGGAGAGCACAAGAGCCCTCCCAGAACTGCCCCAATTCGAATATTGGGAACATCTTGAGGCTTCTATTTCCAGATTGCAAGAAGCTATGGACCAATAAAGGAAGAACAGAATAATCAAAGTAGCATGCTCTGCAAACTGCTCAAAGAACAGGAAGAGCAAGGGCGTGATAAGGGAGCTGAAGCGCCAAAAATTAATCCTTGAACCACACTCAGAATAATTAGAGGAGCATCCACTCCTCAAAACAACAGGTTGCTAAGTTCCAATTTTCTTTCCCTTTAATTTTCCTGCTTTAACTTAGTGATAGCATTTTTTTTAAATTCACATTAGGAGATATTTAGTAGTAATTAGTTATCTATTTTGATTTTATTTTCAATTAAGCTATAATTTATTTTTCTCATCATCATCAGGCATGAATAAAGTAGTAGATTTTTTTTAGAATAAAGAAGTAATCTATATTATGAGTTCTTAGTAATAAAGACTATAATTAATTATGTGGTGGCAATACTTTTTGTTCTCTGAATGAATGCTTGAACAGTGCATAAATTGTATTTTGAATTTGATGATATTGGCTCCTGAAAGGATGAGGAACACGAAAAATATTATTGATGATCTGAAAAATCATGAAATTGATTCTTGAAGCAAGAAAAAGCAGTCCAAAAAAAAAAAAAATAATTACAATCAAAAGGAATAAAAGCCAAGCCCTTAAAACCAAAAGGCAAGGGTAAAAAGGATCCAAGGCTTTGAGCATCTATGGATAGGAGGGCCCAAGGAAATAAAATCAGGCCTAAGCGGCTAAATCAAGCTGTCCCTAACCATGTGCTTGTGTCATGAAGGTCCAAGTGAAAAACTTGAGACTGAGTGGTTAAAGTCGTGATCCAAAGCAAAAGAGTGTGCTTAAGAGCTCTGGACACCACTGACTGGGGACTCTAGCAAAGCTGAGTCACAATCTGAAAAGGTTCACCCAGTTATGTGTCTGTGGCATTTATGTATCCGGTGGTAATACTGGAAGACAAAATGCTTAGGGCCACGGCCAAGACTCATAAATAACTGTGTTCAGAATCAACATACTACACTAGGAGAGTCAATGATACTATCTGAATTCTGAGTTCCTAAGGATGCCAATTATTCTGAAAATTTAAAGATACAGGGGATGCCAAAACTGTTCAGAAACAAAAAGCTACAAGCCCCGCTCATCTAATAAGAATATGAACTTCATTTAAAACTCTAAAATATTATTACTTCTTAATTTCTGCTAAATCCTATTTTATTTATCTAGTTGCTTGAGGACAAGCAACAGTTTAAGTTGGTGTTGTGATGAGCGGATATTTTGTACGCTTTTTGGGGGTAATTTCATGTAGATTTTAGCATGTTTCAGTTAGTTTTTAGTAAAATAATATAGTTTTTAGGCAAAAATCATATTTCTGGACTTTACTATGAGTTTGTGTGTTTTTTTGTGATTTCAGGTTTTCTGGCTGAAATTGAGGGAGCGGAGCAAAAATCTGACTTAGGCTGAAAAAGGACTGCTGATGCTGTTGGATCCTGACCTCCCTGCACTCGAAATGGATTTTCTGGAGCTACAGGAGTCCAATTGGCGCGCTCTCAACGGCGTTGGAAAGTAGACATCCAGGGCTTTCCAGCAATATAATAGTCCATACTTGCGCGAAGATTGACGACGTAACTTGGCGTTGAACGCCAAGTACACGCTGCTGTCTGGAGTTAAACGCCAGAAAAACGTCATGATCCGGAGTTGAACGCCCAAAACACGTCAAAAACTTGGAGTTTGACGCCAAGAAAGGCCTCCACACGTGGAAAGCATTAGTCTCAGCCCCAGCACACCAAGTGGGCCCCAGAAGTGGATTTCTGCACCAATTATCTTAGTTTATTCAATTTTCTGTAAACCTAGGTTACTAGTTTATATTTAAACAACTTTTACAGACTTATCTTGTACCTCATGACATTTCAGATCTGAATTACATACTTTGTGACGGCATGAGTCTCTAAACTCCATTGTTGGGGGTGAGGAGCTCTGCAGCGTCTCGATGATTTAATACAATTCCTTTGTTTTCCATTCAAACACGCTTGTTCTTATCTAAGATGTTATTCGCGCTTAACTGTGGAGAAGGTGATGATCCGTGACACTCATCACCTTCCTCAACCCATGAACGTGTGCCTGACAACCACCTCCGTTCTACAGATTGAATGAATATCTCTTAGATTCCCCAACAGAATCTTCGTGGTATAAGCCGGATTGATGGCAGCATTCATGAGAATCCGGAAAGTCTAAACCTTGTCTGTGGTATTCCGAGTAGGATTTTGGGATTGAATGACTGACGTGCTTCAAACTTTAACCTGCTGGGCGTTAGTGACAAACGCAAAAGAGGGATCTATTCCAGTAGGAGCGGGAAAAACCGGTGATTGGCCGTACTGACAGAGTGCGTGCATTAGCTTTCACTGCAAGGATGGGAAGTAGCCACTGACAACGGTGACACCCTACAAAGAGCTTGCCATGGAAGGAACCTGCGTGTGAGAAGAGGATTTCAAGGAAGAGTTGAAGTCAGAGGACAAAGCATCTCCAAAACTCCAACATATTCTCCATTACTGCACGACAAGTAACGCTAGTACTCTTTATTATTCCAATATATTTCATAATCCTTTATAAACAAATAACTCTATTGTTCAAGTAGCCCAAATACTTTTGTTGACATCCTAACTAAGACAAATAAAATAAACATTGATTGCTTCAAACCAATAATCTCTGTGGATTCGACCCTTACTCACGTAAGGTATTACTTGGACGACCCAGTACACTTGCTGGTCAGTTGAACGGAATTGTGAAAAGGAAGTGATCAGTTAGTTGAGTTAGTTTAACTTTTTGGCATATGCCAAGGAGCCACTAATCAAGAATCACAATTTTGTCCACCAGTCCTCAATAGGGAACTCCTTTCTGCCTGGGGGACGTCCCACGAGGTCTTCCTTATTGGGATTCACGTCCTCCCCTTCCTCTTTGGATTCGGCCATTTTGATTATATCAATGGCCTTGCACTCTCTTTTTGGATTCTCTTCTGTATTGCTTCGTAGAGTACTAGGAGGAGTTTCAGTGATTTTCTTACTCAGCTGACCCACTTGTGCCTCCAAGTTTCTAATGGAGGACCTTGTTTCATTCATGAAACTTAAAGTGGCCTTAGATAGATCAGAGACTATGTTTGCTAAGCTAGAGGGGCTCTGCTCAGAATTCTCTGTCTATTGCTGAGAAGATGATGGAAAAGGCTTGCTCTTGCTAAACCTGTTTCTTCCACCATTATTAAAGCCTTGTTGGGGCTTTTATTGATCCTTCCATGAGAAATTTGGATGATTTCTCCATGAGAAATTATAGGTATTTCTATAGGCTTCACCCATGTAATTCACCTCTGCCATTGCAGGGTTCTCAGGATTATAAGCTTCTTCTTCAGAAGATACTTCTTTAGTACTGTTGGATGCATTTTGTAATCTATTCAGACTCTGAGAAATCATGTTGACTTGCTGAGTCAACATTTTGTTCTGAGCCAATATGGCATTCAGAGCATCAATTTCAAGAACTCCCTTCCTCTGAGGCGTCCCATTACTCACAGGATTCCTCTTAGAGGTGTACATAAATTGGTTATTTGCAACCATGTTAATGAGTTCTTGAGCTTCTGTAGGCATTTTCTTTAGGTGAATGGATCCACCTGCAGAATGGTCCAGTGACATTTTAGAAAACTCAGATAGACCATCATAGAATATATCCAAAATAGTCCACTCTGAAAGCATGTCAGAAGGACACTTTTTGGTCAACTGCTTGTATCTTTCCCAAGCTTCATAGAGGGATTCACCATCTTTTTGCCTGAAGGTCTGAACATCCACTCTAAGCCAGCTTTTGAGGAGGAAAGAACTTGGCCAAGAAGGCTGTGACCAGCTTATCCCAAGAGTCCAGGCTATCTTTAGGTTGTGAGTCCAACCATGTTCTAGCTCTGTCTCTTAAAGCAAAAGGGAAAAGCATAAGCCTGTAGACCTCGGATTCAACCCCATTGGTCTTAACAGTATCACCGATCTGCAAGAACTCAGTTAAAAACTGATAGGGATCTTCTGATGAAAGTCCATGAAACTTGCAGTTCTGTTGCATTAGAGCAAATAGTTGAGGCTTCAGCTCAAAATTGTTTACTCCAATGGCAGGGATTGAGATGCTTCTTCCATAAAAATTGGAAGTTGGTGTGGTATAATCACCAAGCATTCTCCTTGCATTATTATTGGGTTCGGCCATGTCTCCTTCTTTTTCGAGATTCTCTATAAGGTTTTCTCTGAATTATTGTGCTTTAGCTTCTATTAGCTTCTTCTTCAGAGTCCTTTCAGGTTCAGGATCTGCTTCAACAAGGATGTCCTTGTCTTTGCTCCTGCTCATATGAAAAAGAAGAGAACAGAAAAGAAGAGGAATCCTCTATGTCACAGTATAGATATTCTTTTATGTGAGTAGAAGAAAAGAAGAATAAGAATGAGAAGAGAAAAATTCGAACACAGAGGAGAAGAGAGGGTTCGAATTTTGAGATGAGGTGAAGTGTTAGTAAATGAATAAATAAATAGAAAGAGATGAGAGGGAGAGAATTTCGAAAATTATTTTTAAAAAAAGTTAGTGATTTTTGAAAATTAAGAGAAGAAATAAAATTAAAATTAAAATTTGAAACAATTAGTTAATTAAAAAGAATTTTGAAAAAGAGGAAGGTGATTTTCGAAAATTAGAGAGAGAAAAGTAGTTAGGTGATTTTAAAAAAGACAAGAGATAGTAGAACAAACTAAAAAAATTCAATTAGTTAGTTGAAAGAGATTTAAAAATCATTTTTTTGAAAAGATAAGAAGTTAGAAAAGATTTTGAAAAAGATATGATTTGAAAAAGATATGGTTAAAAGATATGATTGAAAAGATATTTTGAAAAAGATTTGAAAAGGAAATTAAAAAGATTTGATTTTTTAAAACTAAAATTGATTACTTGACTTACAAGAAACTAAAAGATATGATTCTAGAATTTAAAGATTGAACCTTTCTTAACAAGAAAGTAACAAACTTCAAATTTTTGAATCAATCACATTAATTGTTAGTAAAGTTTTTGAAAATTATGAAATAAAATTAAGAAAAAGATTTTGAAAATCAATTTTTTTTAAAAATTTTTGAAAATAATAAAAGGAAAAATGAAAAAGATTTGATTTTTGAAAAAGATTTTGAAAAGATAGGGTTTTTAAAATTGAAATCTTGACTTGACTAACAAGAAACAACTTATTTTAAAAAATTTTGACTAAGTCAATCCAAAGATTTTGAAAATTATGAGTAAAATGAGAAAAATATATTTTTTGATTTTTTTTTTGAATTTAATGTGAAAAGTGAAAAACAACAAAATGACTCAAGACATAAAAATTATGAATCAAAACACATGATGCATGCAAGAACACTATGAATGTCAAGATGAACACCAAGAACACTTTGAAGATCATGATGAACATCAAGAACTTATTTTTGAAAAATTTTCAAGAAAAGAAAAATATGCAAGACACCAAACTTAGAGACTTTTCATGTTTAGACACTATGAATTCAAAAATGCATATGAAAAACAACAAAAAACACTATACAAGAAAATATGAAGATCAAACAAGAAGACCTACCAAAAACAACTTGAAGATCATGAACAATGTAATGCATGAATTTTTCGAAAAAAAATGCATAAATTTTAAAAATATCGTATTGACACCAAACTTAAAAATTGACACTAGACTCAAACAAGAAGCACAAAAAAATATTTTTTTGGTTTTATGATTTTATAATTTTTTTGTTTTTTTTTTCGAAAATATTTTTTTTGAAAAAAAAAACCGAAAAAAATAAAAAATTTTGAAAGATTTTTGAAAATTTTTGAAAAGAAAATTACCTAATCTGAGCAACAAGATGAACCGTCAGTTGTCCAAAGTCAAACAATCCCCGGCAACGGCGCCATAAACTTGGTGCACGAAATTGTGATCTCAATGGTGCCAACAACTTGGTACGCACAATTGTCATATCACTCTTTTTCACAACTTTGCACAACTAAACTTAAACTGTTGCTTATCCCCAAGCAACTAGATAAATAAAATAGGATAAAGAGAAATAAAGAAGCAATAATATCTCAGAGTTTTAAGTGAAGCTCATATTCTAATTAGATGAGCGGGGCTAGTAGCTTTTTGCTTCCGAACAGTTTTGGCATCTCACTTTATCATTTGAAATTCAGAATGATTGGCATCCATAGGAACTCCGAATTTCGATAATGTTATTGGTTCTCCTATTTCAGTATGTTAATTCTTGAACACAGTTACTTATGAGTCTTGGCTGTGACCCTAAGCATTTTGTTTTCCAGTATTACCACCAGATACATAAATGCCACAGACACCTAACTGGGTGAACCTTTTCCGATTGTGACTCAGCTTTGCTAAAGTCTCCAGTTAGAGGTGTCCAGAGTTCTTAGGCACACTCTTTTGCTTTGGATCACGACTTTAACCACTTAGTCTCAAACTTTTCATCTGGACCTTCATGACACAAGCACATGGTTAGGGACAGCTTGATTTAGCCACTTAGGCCAGGATTTCATTCCTTTTAGGCCCTCCTTTCCATTGATGCTCAAAGCCAAGGGCTATTAGCTTTTTCTGTTTGCTTTTTCTTTTTCTATATATATATATATATATATATATATATATATATATATATATATAAGCTTTGTTTTTCACTGCTTTTTCTTGCTTCAAGAATCAATTTCATGATTTTTCAGATCATCAATAATATTTCTCTTGTTCATCATTCCTTCAAGAGCCAATAGATTTAACATTCATAAACTCCACTATCAAAATTATGCACTGTTCAAGCATTCATTCAGAAGACAAAGAGTATTGCCACCACATATAACTAATTTGAATTTTTTTCTTATTAAAAACTCGAAAAAGTATTGCCTCCTTATTCTAAAAATATGCTATTTTATTCATGTTTGATGATGATGAGAAAAATAAATTATAGGTTAATTGGAGATAAAATCAAAATAAAGATACTAATTACTACTACTCATATATAACTTCTAAGGTAAATTCCTAATAAGAACAATTATCACAGAGTTAAGGCTAAGATTAGGACTCAACAACCTTTATTTTGGGAGGTGGATGCTCCTTTAGTCTGTGGAGTGCTTGGCCCTTCAAGAGATAGCTTCTGACGCTTCAGTTCCTTCAGTTCACGCCTTTGCTTTTCTTGTTCCCCAAGCAGTTTGCAAAGCATGCTATTTTGATTTTGCTGTTCTTTCTTTAGTTGGTCCATAGCTTCTTGCAACTTGGTAACAGATGCTTCAAGACGCTCCCAGTATTCAATTTGAGGGATTTATGAGAGGAACTCCTATGCTTTCTGATAACCAACTATTTTATGGTTTATCTTGTACTCAATTGAGTAGTTTTTATTAACTCTTTACCCACTTATTCATACTATTTGCATGGTTTTATATTTCCTTCCTAATTATGTGTTTTGATTGAAAACATGCTTCTTTGATCTTATATTTGCTTATTATTAATCCTCTCTTATTACCATTAGATGCCTTGATATGTGTGTTAAGTGTTTTCAGAGATTATAGGGCATGAATGGCTCGGAGGATGGGAAGAAAGCATGCAAAAGAGGAAGGAATGCAAGAAGTTGGAGAAATTGCTAAGCTGTCCAGCCTGACCTCTCTTCACTCAAACGGCTATAACTTTAGCTACAGAGGTCCAAACGATGCGGTTCCAGTTGCGTTGGAAAGATAACGTTCGGGGCTTCGATTTGATATATAATATGCCATAGTGGCCCTGACACTAGGCGACGTGACCGCGTGCCCCATGCGGCCGCGTCGCAAGTGACGAAAATCAGCGAATTTGAATTCGCAACCAGCAAATTCTAGGCTGTTTCTGACCCAGTTTTCGACCCAGAAAACACAGATTAGAGGCTATAAAGTGGGGGAATGCATCCATTCATTATGAGACACTCATAATTCACTTCTCATGATTTAGATTAGTTTTGAGAGGGGTTCTCTCCTCTCTCTCTTAGGATTTAGGATTTCTCTTAGTTTTAGGAGTAGCTCTCAATCCCAGGTTCTTTATTTTTATTTATTCCAATTTAATTTAAGAATTCTTCCATGTTATAGATTACTCTTTTAATTTAATGTTATTTGAGATATTTCAGATTGAAAAAAAAAATTTTGAAATTTCTTCCTATCTTTTTCAAAAATTATATCTTTTTTAAAATATTTTCTTTTTATTAATTTTTGTTTTTATTTTCCCCTAATACTATGAATTCTCATCCCTCTCGCTTTGAGTTTGGTTCTAACTTTGTTGAAGGAAATAGAAACCACAGCAGGAATATACATCAAGGTCAGACCAATCAAGGATGGATGGAGCCAAGAGGATCTAATCAACCTTTTAGGCAACAACACTATCCTAGATATCATGGACAAAGACCAGGCTACAATGCATCCCAAGCTGATAGATATGGTGGACCACCTTGTAGCTACCAACAAGCCCCACCCTATGCTCAGAGATCATCCTTTCAACACAACCTCAACCCACCACACTCACAAGCCCCTTTCCACCATTCACCCCCATATGACCCTAACCCTCAACCACCATACCAACCACCTTATGAGCCATATGAACCATATATAGAACCACCCCAATTTCAACCCAATTACTCACAAGAACTACCACTTCAATATTCACCATCTCCATATCCATCAATCCAAGAGCATTATGATCCTACTTATGAAAACCGAGTGCATCAAGAGGCAAAGGATTGTCTCAAGGAAACAATGGATCGATTTCAGGCAACCACTCAATAACTGGGGCAAGTATTAATTCAATGGGCTTCTAGACACTTAAATACACAAGGATCAGCCACAGCCCCATGTGGACAGTCTAGTGAAGAGCATAGCATAAAAGAGATACCAGAAACTCCAGTGGACAAGACAGAGCATGAATTCATACTAGAACAAGTAGAAGAAGCTATCATTGTTCAAGAAGAAGAGTTGGTTGAAGACTTAGGAGACGCAGAACCTCCATGGGAAAGACAAGACATAGAGCCTCCTTCCAAGACGGTTGAAATTGATGCTGAAGAGGGTGTACAACCTCCAAAGCATATGATAGTTGAAGACTTGGAAGAGGTTGATCAAGAGATGGAGATTCAAGAAGAAGAAGCACAACTTCCCATGCCCTTGGAAAGCAATGAAAAGGAGATTGAATTGAAAGAGAGCTACCAAGAGGAAGAGGTTGAAATTGAAGAAGTTTGCAAAGAGGTGGTAATTATCAGAGAAGAGCACAAGGGAGTGGAGCTTGCAATTTCATTAAAGATACCTCCCCCTAAGTCGCCATCATCCTTCACAACATTCAAGTGGGTAAAATTCATATCCCATAGCTTTCTAATCCCACTTGAATATGGGCTACTGGAGACGGATGGTCAACTTAGAGCTCTTTGTGGCATTAAGAGTAAAAGGAAGATGGCCGGTGGTAAGAATTGTCCTGCAAGGTTCATCATGGTTGGAAGCTTTAAGTTTAAACGTAAAGGTTGGTATAGAGCTCAACTGAATGGGTCTAGGAAGTTGTTTGGCCGCTTACGTGAGAATTTAGACTGCTTGCCACCCGGATGGGAACAATATTGCTCAACCAAAAGACGGGTGCAAAGGCAAGGTCTGGGACCCCGGAATCCATTCTACCAATCACCACTCTTGGGGCCTTGTCACTTGCTTTAACTTGCTTGAAGGCTTTCTGCGCCTTGTTTGGGATCCCGGAGGCTATTTGAAATACAAACATTGGTGGGGATTCCTGGATCAGTACAAGCACAAGCCACCATAGCAGGAAGCTCATCAAATGTCCAACTTAAGGACTATAACTAAAAGTGCTAGGTGGGAGACAACCCACCATGGTATGATCGTTTCTTTTTCAATTTTATTTCGTTTTGTTTGTTTTTATTTTATTTTATTTTATTATATTGAACCTGGAGTTATGCATCACATTCATATTAACAATGCATTCTGCATCTTTTCAAAAAAAAAAAAAGCGAGCACGCGACGCGGCCGCATCAGCGACGCGTCTGCGTCGCAAGGAGAGGAGAGAATAATAAATTAAACAAAGAGTTACGCAGGAGCAGGGCTGGAGGTGCGCTATTAGCAAAAATTGACTCCACGCGAACGCGTCGATGACGCGTCCGCGTCATTTGGAAAAATAGCCTCCCACGCGACCGCGTCACCCACGCGGCCGCGTGACCTGAAATCGGCGTAAAAAAGGGTGTATGACCGAAAGTTGAGCTGGAATTGGGCTGGACCCATGCTAGCAGCACAAGCCCTGCCACGCGAACGCGTCACCCACGCATCCACGTCATATTAGAAATAAGGCCACCCACGCGATCGGGTCGACCACGCGACCGCGTCACCCTGGATTTTGGCAATACCAAGTTTCGAACAGAGAGTTGTGCGACCGCGAGGCTGCACTCGCGCCACTAGCACAAATCGAGTCACGCGATCGCGTGCCCCACGCGTCCGCGTCACCCAACCTTATCGCGCACCACGCGACCGCGTCACCCACGCGACCGCGTCGCCAGCGCCGCACAACCTATTCAGATTAGTGCCAATTTTCTTATCCTCTCTTTTCTAATCCTAATTTTTTCCTTCTCTCCCCTTTCTCACTTTCTTTTTTCTTCCCTTCTTTCCCTTCTCATTCTTCTTATTTTTCTTTTTATTTTATTTTAATTTGTTTGCATACTTTTATTCATTGCATTATTTTCATTGGTGTTGCAATTTTATTTGGGTCATTGTGGATTACTGCAGAATTGTTTGACAATTATATTAATTTTTAAAGGGTTGCTTGCATGCTCAATTTAATACTTTCAAATAGCTTATTTACCAAGCATGCTATGTGTTTGTGAAAACGCCCGTATGGCATTGTGCACTATTTTTAAAGATTTCTTTTAATCTACTACTATAAATGCCTGCTTTTCACAAATTCCCTTTACTATTTTATTAATTAAATATAATTATTAATACAAACGTTATTTTTAGTTCTCATGACTAACAATACATTAAAAACTTTTGATGCTTGATCTATGCTACTCATGCCCTTGCCGGCATGCTAATAAACATCTTGCATCCAATACTCCCCATGCCTTGCTATATTTCCATTGATGAACTGATCACATGGAATCGCGACCATGTCTTTCATTCACTATTTCTTTTGCTTGGCATGATTATCACTCGTACCACCCTCCTCTTTGCTCCACCCCTTTGACTTCATGTGCCTTTCTCTTCACTCTTTTTCAGGCTGGCCACCAGAACGGGTAAGGAGAAAGCTTCTACAACGAGCAACAGCTGAGGAACCACAACACCCGCCCACCTGTACTTCTCAGCATGCACCGAGGATGGTGCAATCTTTAAGTGTGGGGAGGTCAATACCGATCTCCATGGGTTAGTTAACCCCTTCTCAACACCAATTTTTATTTTTCATTGTTGTATTTGCATGCTTGTTTCTTTTTGTGCATATTTTACCACTGGGTTAAAGCAATATTTTCTTTTTCAAAAAATTTTTATAGTATTTCACTAATTTGAATAAAACTTTTTGAAAAACTTGTATGAAAGAAATATTATTTTGGAACATGGTTTAAAGCTCGAACACACAAAACCTGTGAGATCTTGAGCCTATTTGATTGGTTGTATTTTATCAACCAATATTTTATTTTTAGTGTGTTTCTCTCTCTAAAATTGTGATCTTTGTCTTGCTTAATTCTATATTTCCATTGTTTAATGTATGCATACACTTATATGATTGAGGCCTTGTTTCACTGAGCTTACATACCCATATGGCCTTAACCTTTTCATTATCTATTGCAAACCAATTTTGAGCCTATTTTACCCCTTTTGTTCTTTATTTTAGCACATCATTAACTCTAAGCGAAAAACAATAATGTCCTTAATTTGAATCCTTAGTTAGCTTAGACTAGTGAGAATGCTTATAAATTAAGTGTGGAAAAAGTGGGTTTGGAAACATTTGGTTTGAGAATTGAGTATGTTATGTATCTTTATGAAAATGTGAAAGAAATGTTTAGGACATGTTCATGCATTCAATAAATTAATCATATGCATTGAGAAAAAAAAAGAGAGCAAAATAAGTGAAAGGGGACAAAATGCCCCAAAGTAAGCGGTGAAAGCAATGCATATGAGTTATACTTGAAATTAGAATGCATGAATATGTGGAAAACATGATTAATGGATAGTTAGATCTGGTATTATGATTACATGGATTGTCTAAAGTTAGGTGGGAAAGTTTAAGTTAATTAAGGCTTCAGATTTTAGTCCACTTGACCAAATACAATCCTACCTTGACCCTAACCCCATTACAACCCTTAAAAGACCTCTTGATATGTGTATTTATGCATTAAATTTATGTTGATTGTTAGATGAAGAGCAAGCCTTAGAAAGCAAGGTTAGTAGAGAATTGAGAGATCGAACCTTAAACACCTGAGTGATGAGTGTATACACTACCAGTAAGGGTTCGATGCTCAATTCCTTGTTCCCTGCTTTCATAAGCTATTTTCTTCTTACAAGTCTATTTGTGCTTCATTTTTATGATTTGACTTAGTGAAATCTGGTTTATGTTTGTCTTGAAGAGCTTATTTACTTTTAACCAAGTAGGTAGAAACATTTTTTTTTTGCATGTAGTTGCATTCATATAAATAGGTTGTATTTCATACATTCTACCATTCCTCTTCATCTTTATAGTCTCTCTTGAGCTTAGCATGAGGACATGCTAATGTTTAAGTGTGGGGAGGTTGATAAACCACTATTTTATGGTTTATCTTATACTCAATTGAGTGGTTTTTATTAACTTTTTACCCACTTATTCATACTATTTGCATGGTTTTATATTTCCTTCCTAATTATGTGTTTTGATTGAAAACATGCTTCTTTGATCTTATATTTGCTTATTATTAATCCTCTCTTATTACCATTAGATGCCTTGATATGTGTGTTAAGTGTTTTCAGAGATTATAGGGCATGAATGGCTCGGAGGATGGGAAGAAAGCATGCAAAAGAGGAAGGAATGCAAGAAGTTGGAGAAATTGCTAAGCTGTCCAGCCTGACCTCTCTTCACTCAAACGGCTATAACTTTAGCTACAGAGGTCCAAACGATGCGGTTCCAGTTGCGTTGGAAAGATAACGTCCGGGGCTTCGATTTGATATATAATATGCCATAGTGGCCCTGACGCTAGGTGACGCGACCGCGTGCCCCATGCGGCCCCGTCGCAAGTGACGAAAATCAGCGAATTTGAATTCGCAACCAGCAAATTCTGGGCTGTTTCTGACCCAGTTCTCGGCCCAGAAAACACAGATTAGAGGCTATAAAGTGGGAGAATGCATCCATTCATTATGAGGCACTCATAATTCACTTCTCATGATTTAGATTAGTTTTGAGAGGGGTTCTCTCCTCTCTCTCTTAGGATTTAGGATTTCTCTTAGTTTAGGAGTAGCTCTCAATCCCAGGTTCTTTATTTTTATTTATTCCAATTTAATTTAAGAATTCTTCCATGTTACAGATTACTCTTTTAATTTAATGTTATTTGAGATATTTCAGATTGATGATTGCTGTCTTTTATTTATATAAATAATTTGGATTTTCCTATTGCCCAATTGGCTTATTAATATTGTTAGTTTTAGATTTTACTGCTTTGAATGAATTGAAGGTATTCTAGATATTTATGATTTTAATTTAGCTTTTTACATTCTTGGCTTTGGTTAAATAATTGGTAACTCTTGAATTATTAAACTCATTGTTGATTGAAAATTGGAATTCATCCACTTAACTTACCTTCATAGTTAGAGGTTAACAAAGTGGGAGAAAAATCCAATTCTTATCACAATTGATAAGGATAACTAGGATAGGACCTCCAGTCTTTATACCTTGCCAAGATTTTATTTTACAGTTATTTATTTATTTTTATTGCTTTGAAAATATGCTTGTGCCCATTGCCCAAATTCTCAAAACCCCCAATTTACAATCTCCATAGCTAATAATAAGAACATACCTCCCTGCAATTCCTTGAGAAGACGACCCGAGGTTTAAATACTCGGTTAACAATTTCTAAAGGGGTTTGTTACTTGTGACACCCAAAACGTTTGTATGAAAGGACTTTTGAAGGTTTAGAAACTATACTTGCAACGAGGATTTATCCGCAATTTTCTAGACCACGCAAAAGTTCTCTCATCACTTTCCTCTTGATGGGGTCGTCCTACACTTGTTGTCCTTCCATTGACTTTTTGGTGATTGGTTGCTCAACTGAGATATACTCATTTACTCCCATCTTTACCCCAGCATTTTTACATAGCATAGAGATTAAGCTTGGATAAGTCAATTTAGCATCTTTGGAGTTCTTGTTTGCAATTGTGTAAAGTTCACAAGAGATCAGTTGATGAACTTCCACTTCTTTTTCTAACATAATGCAATGGATCATTACTGCTCTTTTGATGGTGACTTCAGAGCGGTTGCTAGTGGGCAGTATAGAACGCCCAATGAAGTCCAGCCAGCCTCTAATGACTGGTTTGAGATCTCCTCTCTTGAGTTGATTTGGGACACCCTTTGTGTTGGTTGTCCACTTGGTTCCAGGGAGGCATATGTCATCTAGAATTTTGTCCAAGCTCTTATTTGTTCTCATCATTCTCCTATTAAAGGAGTCTGGGTCATCTTGCAGTTGAGGCAGCTTGAAGATCTCTCTTATTTTGTCAGAGTGGAGGTGAACAATCTTCCCTCTGACCAGAGTTCGATAGTCATAGAAGGCGGTTCCAGCTATTCTCTGCCTGTCTGTTTGCCACAGATTAGAGTAGAATTCCTGAACCATGTTTCTTCCCACCTTTGTTTTAGGATTAGCAAGGATTTCCTAGCTCCAGTTTCGAATTTGCTCTTGGATCTCCGGATATTCGTTTTCTTTCAGATCGAATTTAACTTCCGGGATGACTGACCTTAGACCCATTATTTTGTAGTAATGGTCTGAATGTTCTTTGGTTAAGAACTTCCCTTGATTCCAAAGTGGTTTTGGAATATTCTCTTTCTTGCCTCTTGGAGTGGTTTGTTTTCCCTTAGGAGCCATGATCTTAGTGGGTATTGGCTTAGTGATCACGGATAAACACACCAAACTTAGAGGTTTTCTTGTCCTCAAGCAAAATAAAGGAAAGAAGAGGAATAGAGGGAGAGCCAAGTTTGAATTGTGGAGGAGAGGAGGGAGGCCGAACGCGGATTTAAAGGGAAGGGGGGGTGGGTTTTCGAAAATTTTTGAAAAGGATAGGATAGAAGATATGATTTGTAAAAGATAACTATGATAGGAAAAAGATGTAATTTAAAATTGAAAAGATATGAAAGATATTTGAAAAAGATAAATCTGAATTTTGAAAAGAAGATATGATGAGTTTAAAAAGATTTGAGAGGAATTTAAAAATATTTGAAAATAATTCAAAAAGATAAGTGAGTTTTGAAAAAGGTTTGAAAAGATATTGAAGAAAAATTAAGAAATATGTTTAGGAATAAAAATTTTTCGAAATTGAAGTTGAAAGATGAGAGTTTGTAACATGTTTATGCAAGAAATTATGAATTGAAACATGAAAAATGAAAAAAATTTGAGGTGAAAACGAAGTTACCTTCTCCCACAATCCTGGCGTTAAACGCCCAACTGCTGCATGTTTTGGGCGTTTAACGCCCATCTGTAGCCTCTCCTGGGTGTTTAACGCCCAGCTGTAGCTTCTAGCTGGCGTTAAACGCTAGAAAATCCTTTATCATTGGGCATTTTTCTGAACGCTGGTGCACGAAAATTACTTCACACTATGTAATTCCGCACAACTGACCAGCAAGTGCACTGGGTCGTCCAAGTAATACCTTACGTGAGTAAGGGTCGATCCCACGGAGATTGTTGGCTTGAAGCAAGCTATGGTTATCCTGTAACTCTTAGTCAGGATATAATATCAATAATAATTTTTAGTTTTAATTGTAAAAAATAAAAGAGCATGAAATAAATACTTCTTATGCAGTAATGGAGAATATGTTGGAGTTTTGGAGATGCTTTGTCTTCTAAATTCCTGTAACATAATGCTTCCTCACTTTCAAACATTCAAGGCTCCTTCCATGGCAATCTATATGTAGGGCATCACCGTTGTCAATGGCTACTTCCCATCCTCTCAGTGAAAATGGTCCAAATGCTCTGTCACAGCATGGCTAATCATCTTTTGGTTCTCGATCATGTCAGAATAGAATCCATTGATTCTTTTGCGTTTGTTATCACGCCCAACAATAGTGAGTTTGAAGCTCGTCACAGTCATCCAATCCTTGAATCCTACTCAGAATACCACTAACAAGGTTTAGACCTTCCGGATTCTCAAGGATGCTGCCAATGAATTCTAGCTTATACCACGAAGATTCTGATTAAGGAATCTAAGAGATACTCATTCAATCTAATGTAGAATGGAAGTGGTTGTCAGGCACACGTTCATGGATTGAGGAAGGTGATGAGTGTCACCGATCATCACATTCTTCATAGTGAAGCGCGAATGAACATCTTAGATAGGAACAAGCGTATTTGAATGGAAAACAGAAATAATTGCATTAATTCATCGAGACGCTGCAGAGCTCCTCACCCCCAACAATAGAGTTTAGATACCCATGCCATCAAAAGGTATATAATTGAGATCTAAAAATGTCATGAGATCCAAAACAAGTCTCTAAAAGTTGTTTAAATGCTAAACTAGTAACCTAGGTTTACAGAAAATGAGTAAACTAAGATGGATAATGCAAAAATCCACTTCTGGGGCCCATTTGGTGTGTGCTGGGCTGAGACTTAAGCTTCTCACGTGCCTGGGCTGTTTCTGGAGTTAAACGTCAGGTTGTAACCTATTTCTGGCATTTAACTCCAACTTGCAACCTGTTTCTGGGGTTCAACGCCAGAATGCAACATGGAACTGGCGTTCAACGCCAGTTTATGTCATTTATTCTCGCGCAAAGTATGGACTATTATATATATTTCTGGAAAGCCCTGGATGTCTACTTTCCAACCCAATTGAGAGCTCGCCAATTGGACTCCTGTAGCTCAAAAAAATCCATTCCGAGTGTAGGGAGGTCAGAATCCAACAGCATCAGCAGTCCTTTTTCAGCCTGAATAAGATTTTTGCTCAACTCCCTCAATTTCAGCCAAAAAATACCTGAAATCACAGAAAAACACACAAACTCATAGTAAAGTACAGAGATATGATTTTTTCATGAAAACTAATAAAAACATACTAGAAAGTAGCTAGAACCTACTAAAAACTACCTAAAAACAATGCCAAAAAGTGTATAAATTATCCGCTCATCAAACGCCCAAGATGTTGCAAATTTGGCGTTAAACACCCAGAATGGTATCCATTCTGGTGTTTAACGCCCAAATGGCTATCCCTACTGGCGTTAAACGCCCAGTAGATGCTTCTTTTGGGCGTTTAACGCCCAAAACAGCTTTTACTGGTGTTTTCGCACTAGTGAGCTTTTTTTTTGCTGTTTTATCCTCTGAATCCTTCTGTAACTCTATGAACTCATGCAATTGCTATTTTACCTTGAAGATAATTAATAGGAACTTGTAAAATTATCATTTAATTAACAAATGAGCTTTGTTAATGGCTGGGTTGCCTCCCAGCAAGCGCTTCTTTATTATCTTTAGCTGGACTATTACTGAGCTTTAATCAAGTCTCAGTTTTGAGCATTCTTGCTCAAAATTACTTTCAAGATAATGTTTGACTCTCTGTCCATTAACAATGAATTTTTTGTTAGAGTCATTATCCTAAAGCTCTACATACCCATATGGTGACACACTTGTAATCACATATGGTCCTCTCCACCGGGATTTTAACCTTTCGGAGAATAATCTGAGCCTAGAGTTAAACAGCAGAGCTTTCTGATGAGCGGATAATTTGTACCCTTTTTGGCATTGTTTTTAGTATGATCTAGTTAGTTTTTAGTATATTTTTATTAGTTTTTAGTTAAAATTCACTTTTCTGGACTTTACTATGAGTTTGTGTGTTTTTCTGTGATTTCAGGTATTTTCTGGCTGAAATTGAGGGACCTGAGCAAAAATCTGATCCAGAGACTGAAAAGGACTGCAGATGCTGTTGGATTCTGACCTCCCTGCACTCGAAGTGGATTTTCTGGAGCTACAGATGCCCAATTGGCGCGCTCTCAACGGCGTTGGAAAGTAGACATCCTGGGCTTTCCAGCAATATATGATAGTCCATACTTTGCCCAAGATTTGATAGCCCAAACTGGCGTTCAAAGTCAACCTCAGAAATTCCAGCGTTAAACGCCGGAACTGGCACCTAAATGGGAGTTAAACGCCCAAACTGGCATAAAAGTTGGCGTTTAACTCCAAGAAGAGTCTCTACACGAAATTGCTTCATTGCTCAGCCCAAGTACACACCAAGTGGGCCCGGAAGTGGATTTTTTTGTCATTTACTCATCTCTGTACACCCTAGGCTACTAGTTTTCTATAAGTAGGACCTTTTGCTATTGTATTAGATATCTTTTGATCATGCTTTGATGATTAAACCCTCTTTGGGGGAGGCTGGCCATTCGGCCATGCCTAGACCTTGTTCTTATGTATTTTCAACGGTGGAGTTTCTACACACCATAGATTAAGGTGTGGAGCTCTGCTGTACCTCGAGTATTAATGCAATTACTATTGTTCTTCTATTCAATTCCGCTTGTTCTTTGTCCAAGATATCGCTTGTTCTTCAACTTGATGAATGTGATGATCCGTGACACTCATCATCATTCTCACTTATGAACAAAGTGACTGACAACCACTTCTGTTCTACAAGCAAACAAGGCTCTAGTGTTTATCTCTTGGATTCCTGATACACGATGCATGGTTGATCGCCTGACAACCGAGTGCTCGCCTGACAAACGAGCCAGCCATTCCGTGAGATCAGAGTCTTCGTGGTATAGGCGAGAACTGATGGCGGCATTCAAGAGAATCCGGAAGGTCTAACCTTGTCTGTGGTATTCTGAGTAGGATTCAATGATTGAATGACTGTGACGTGCTTCAAACTCCTAGCAGGCGGGGCGTTAGTGACAGACGCAAAAGAATCACTGGATTCTATTCCGGCCTGACCGAGAACCGACAGCTGATTAGCCATATGCTGTGACAGAGCATAGGAACATTTTCACTGAGAGGATGGGAGGTAGCCACTGACAACGGTGAAACCCTTGCATAAGCTTGCCATGGAAAGGAGTAAGAAGGATTGGATGAAGACAGTAGGAAAGCAGAGAGACGGAAGGAAAAGCATCTTCATACGCTTATCTGAAGTTCCTACCAATGAATTACATAAGTACCTCTATCTTTATCTTTATACTTCATTCGTATATCACTATACCCATTTGAGTCTGCCTGACTAAGATTTACAAGGTGACCATAGCTTGCTTCATACCAACAATCTCCGTGGGATCGACCCTTACTCGCGTAAGGTTTATTACTTGGACGACCCAGTGCACTTGCTGGTTAGTTGTGCGAAGTTGTAGTGATCACAATTTCGCACACCACTTTCTGTCCTGGCTCAAAGACTTTGGATGACGGCTTCTTATCATGCCATCTTTTTGCTTTCTCTTTGTAAATTTTTGCATTTTCGAAAGCATTGAGTCTGAATTCCTCTAGCTCATTTAACTGGAGCAATCGTTTTTCTCCAGCTAACTTGACATCAAGGTTTAGAAATCTGGTTGCCCAGTAGACCTTATGTTCCAGTTCCACTGGTAAGTGACAGGATTTTCCATACACAAGCTGGTATGGAGAGGTCCCTATAGGAGTCTTGAATGCTGTTCTGTATGCCTACAGAGCATCACCAAGGTTCTTGTCCAATCCCTTCTACAGTTAATCACAGTCCGTTCCAGGATTCTTTTAAGTTCTCTATTAGAGACTTCAGCTTGCCCATTTGTCTGTGGATGATATGGAGTTTCCGCCCTGTGGCTAACTCCATATCGAACCATAGCAGAGTAAAGCTATTTATTGCAGAAATGAGCGCCCCCATCACTAATTAGTACTCTAGGGACACCAAATCTGTTGAAAATGTGTTTCTAGAGGAATTTCAGCACTATCTTAGTATCATTAGTGGGTGTTGCAATAGCCTCCACCCATTTGGATACATAATCCACTGCCACCAGAATATAAGTATTTGAGTATGATGGTGGGAAAGGCCCCATGAAGTCAATACCCCATACATCAAATAACTCAATCTCCAAGATCCCTTGTTGAAGCATGGCATAACCGTGAGGCAGATTACCAGATCTTTGGCAACTGTCACATTTACGTACAAACTCTTGGGAGTCTTTATAGAGAGTAGGCCAGTAGAAGCCACATTGGAGGACTCTTGTGGCTGTTCGCTCACTTCCAAAATGTCCTCCATACTGTGATCCATGGCAATGCCAGAGGATCTTCTGTGCTTCTTCTTTAGGCACACATCTATGGATTACTCCGTCTGCACATCTTTTGAAGAGATATGGTTCATCCCACAGATAGTACTTTGCATCCGAGATCAATTTCTTTGATTGCTGCTGCCTATTATACTCTTTGGGTATGAATCTCACAGCCTTGTAGTTTGCAATGTTTGCAAACCATGGTACTTCCTTGATGGCAAAGAGTTTCTCATCCGGAAAGTTTTCAGAGATCTCAGTAAGAGGGAGGGACGCCCCTTCTACTGGTTCTATTCGGACAGGTGATCTGCTACTTAGTTCTCTGTCCCTTTTCTGTCTCTTATTTCTATATCAAACTCTTACAGAAGCAACACCCATCTTATAAGTCTGGGTTTTGAATCCTGCTTTGTGAGTAGATCTTTAAGGGCAGCATTGTCAGTGTACACAATCACTTTTGATCCTACTAAATAAGATTTGAACTTGTCAATGGCGTAAACCACTACAAGTAACTCTTTTTATGTGGTTGTATAGTTCTTCTGTGCATCATTTAAAATACGACTGGCATAATAAATGACATGCAGAAGCTTGTCATGCCTTTGTCCCAACACTGCACCAATGGCATGGTCACTGGCATCATATATTAGTTCAAATGGTATTGTCCAGTCTGGTGCAGAGATGACTGGTGCAGAGTCTCAAATGCCTGCAGACACTCCTTATCAAAGATAAATGGCGTGTCAGTAGCTAGCAGATTACTCAGAGGTTTTGCAATTTTTGAAAAATCCTTTATAAACCTCCTATAGAATCCTACATGCCTCAGAAAGCTTCTGATTGCCTTAACATTGGCAGGTGATGGTAATTTTTCAA
Organism: Arachis stenosperma; assembly: GCF_014773155.1. NCBI lineage: Eukaryota > Viridiplantae > Streptophyta > Magnoliopsida > Fabales > Fabaceae > Arachis > Arachis stenosperma. The sequence continues at coordinate 51,152,140 of NC_080379.1, read as the reverse complement.
TTACCTCTACCTTAGCTTGATCCACCTCTATTCCCTTGTTTGAAATTTTGTGTCCAAGGACAATTCCTTCAGTCACCATAAAGTGACATTTCTCCCAGTTTAAAACCAGGTTAGTCTCTTGGCACCTCTTTAGAACAAGTGCTAGATGGTCAAGACAGGAGCTGAATGAGTCTCTAAATACTGAAAAGTCATCCATGAAGACTGATAAACCGCTATTTTATGATTCATATTGTGTTTAATTGTGTGGTTTTATCAAGTCTTTGCCCACTTATTCATATGATTTGCATGTATTTACAATTCCTTCCTAAAAATATTCTATGATTGAAAAATTGCTTCCTAAAGACCTTTTAGTTGTATATTTTTATTTTCCTTCGTACCATTCGATGCCGTGATCTGTGTGTTAAGTGTTTCAGGCTTCATAGGGCATGAATGGCGTAAGGAATAAAGAGGAAGCGTGCAAAAGCAGAAGGAACACAAGGAATTGAGGAGATGACCAGCGAGAAGTCACGCGGGCGCATGGCTCACGCGATCGCACGAAATGGAAGAAATCACAGAGACGCGCTCGCGTGCCTGACGCGACTGCGCGGATTGGAAGCTACACGAACGACGCAATTGCATGGACGATGCGCACGCGTGGTACAAGAAACGCTGAGTGACGTGAACACGTGGACGACGCGACCGCGTGACGTGCGCGATCTGCAGAATTATAGATGTTACTGGCATAGATTCTGGGCCGCATTTCAACCCAATTTTCGGCCCAGAAACACAGATTAGAGCGAGGGAACATGCAGAGACAAGGAAAATAATTCATTCTGCATAATTTCAAGTTTTAGATCGGATACTATTCCTCCCCTAGGTTTCTCTCTTTGACATTCATAAATTAGGATTTGAAGATTTTTGGCTTGAGCTTTTGAGATGAGTCTACCTCCGGTACTGGTCATTATAGTTTGTTATCTACTTTTCATTTACTCTTCCATATTCTTAATTTGTCCAGAGTTGATATTGGATTATTTTCATAGTTTATTAATATAAAACTAATTTTACTTTTAATTAATCTCTTTCATTATTGTTTATTATGTCTCTTCTTATTTCCCCCGTTGAATTTGTGAAGTCTACATTTATGATGATGGAGTAGTTCCCCAACTTGATTGGGAGTTGATTAAAAGGAGAACCTTGAGTTGGAATACTCAAGAGCTCAATTGTAATTGGTTCATTGTTGGTTGGCTTCTTAGTCAATAATTCTAATCCTTCCCAAGGGAGAGGATTAGGACTTGTGAATAGAAGTTGACTTTTAATTTGACTTTCCTTCATTCGTTGAGGGTTAACTAAATGAGAACAATGACTAATTATTAATTAATCTTGACAAATTTCCAACAAGGATAGAATTTCCAATTAATCTTCTCCCGGTCAAGATTTTATTTAAATCATATAAATTCTCTAATTTAATTTTCTGTTCATCAAACTCAAAACCCATTTGGAAAAGTTGAAATTGGAACAGGATTTTTGAGCTAAAAGAACACACAACTCGTGAGACTTTGAGCCTAAATACATGGTTACACTATTTAACCCTAAACATTTTTATTTCTTGTGTGTTTTCTTCTCTATGATTGTAATCTGAATTTTGTTTTATCCTATATGTCCAATGTTAATGTGTTATGTGGATGCATATGATTAAGGCCATTGTTTGCTTAGCTCACGTATCCTAAATAAGCCAACCCTTTTAATTACCTTTGTTAACCACTTTGAGCCGTTTTTAATCCCATTTGTTCTATATTTTACCACATTACTAGCCTTAAGCAGAAAAACAATTGATAACTGAGTATGGGAAAATTGTGGGGAAAAAAAGGTAATAGGAGAATATGTCATGATAAAATAAAAGAAAATTTGGGTACCTATTCATGTGAAACCATAAAAGAAAAAATTACAAATCTATGTGCATTGATAAGCTAAATTTTTTTTTCCTTTATTTTAGTGAATAAGGGGACAAAATCACCCCAATGATAAGTCATAGTTTAATAATCAATGCACATGTGATAAAATTAAAATAAAGGTTGATGCATGAGTATGGAATGTGAAAAGGAGATTTTGGGTAGCTAAGATGAATGTTGAAATTATATAGAGTATATGTATGTTAGGTGAGAGTTTAGGTTAATTAAAGATTCAATGTATAAGCTCACTTAGCCATATGTGTACCCTCACCCTTACCTTAGCCCCATTACAACCATGAAAAGACCTCATGATGTTTGCATTGGCACTTTAAAATTGTTGATTGGTTAGGTGAAAAACAAAATTTTTGAAAGCATGATTAGAGAAGGATAAAGTGATTACCCCATATACTAGAGATGATTAGAGTGCACACGCACCAATAGTAAGGGTTCAAGGCTCGATCCTGTGTTCCCTGCTTTCACGAGCTATCTTCTTACAAATTTACCCGCTTTTACTATATGATTTGAGTTAGTGAAATCTGCCCCATGTTTTGTCTTAGAGAACTTATCTATTTTTAATCATATAGACAATATCATATAGTTGCATTCATATGTATATAGGTTGCATTGCATTGCATGAGTCTTACATGTCCCTATTCATTCATATTTATCTCTTTCAACTTAGCATTAGGACATGCTAATGTTTAAGTGTGGGGAGGTTGTTAAACCGCTATTTTATGATTAATATTGTGTTTACTTGTGTGGTTTTATCAAGTCTTCGCCCACTTATTCATATGATTTGCATGTATTTACAATTCCTTCCTAAAAATATTCTATGATTGAAAACTTGCTTCCTAAAGACCTTTTAGTTGTATATTTTTATTTTCCTTTGTACCATTCGATGTCATGATCTGTGTGTTAAGTGTTTTAGGCTTCATAGGGTAGGAATGGCGTAACGAATAAAGAGGAAGCGTGCAAAAGCAGAAGGAACACAAGGAATTGAAGAGATGACCAGCGAGAAGTCACGTGGACGCATGGCTCACGCGACCGCGCGAAATGGAAGAAATCACAGTGACGCGCTTGCGTGCCTGACGTGACTGCGCGGATTGGAAGCTGCACGAACGACGCGAGTGCATGGACGATGCGCACGCGTGGTACAAGAAACGCTGAGTGACGTGAACGCGTGGACGACTGGTGCACAAAATTATGATCATCAATGGTGCCATCAACATGGTACGCTCAATTGCAATCTCAACTCTTTATCACAACTTCGCACAACTAACCAGCAAGTGCACTGGGTCGTCCAAGTAATAAACCTTACGCGAGTAAGGGTCGATCCCACGGAGATTGTTGGTATGAAGCAAGCTATGGTCATCCTGTAAATCTCAGTCAGGCAGATTCAAATGGTTATGGGTGATTTATGAATAAAGCATAAAATAAAGATAGAGATACTTATGTAATTCATTGGTGAGAATTTCAGATAAGCGAATGGAGATGCTTTGCCCCTTCTGTCTCTCTGCTTTCCTACTGTCTTCATCCAATCCTTCTTACTCCTTTCCATGGCAAGCTGTATGTTGGGCATCACTGTTGTCAGTGGCTACAGTCCCGTCCTCTTAGTGAAAATGTTCAACGCGCTCTGTCACAGCACGGCTAATCATCTGTCGATTTTCAATCAGGTTGGAATAGAATCCATTGATTCTTTTGTGCCTGTCACTAACGCCCAGCCTTCAGGAGTTTGAAGCTCGTCACAGTCATTCAATCCTTGAATCCTACTCAGAATACCACAGACAAGGTTTAGACCTTCCGGATTCTCTTGAATGCCGCCATCAATTCTAGCTTATACCACGAAGATTCTGATTAAGGAATCCAAGAGATATCCACTCAATCTAAGGTAGAACGGAGGTGGTTGTCAGGCACACGTTCATAGGTGAGAATGATGATGAGTGTCACGGATCACCACATTAATCAAGTTGAGGAACAAGTGATATCTTAGAACAAGAACAAGTTGAATTGAATAGAAGAACAATAGTAATTGCATTAATACTCGAGGTATAACAGAGCTCCACACCTTAATCTATGGTGTGTAGAAACTCCACCGTTGAAAATACATAAGAACAAGGTCTAGGCATGGCCGTGAGGCCAGCCCCCAAAATGTGATCAAAAGATTCAAAGATCTAAAGATGATCAAAGATCCAAAGATGAAAATACAATAGCAAAATGTCCTATTTGTAGAGAACTAGTAGCCTAGGATTTATAGAAATGAGTAAATGACATAAAAATCTACTTCCGGGCCCACTTGGTGTGTGCTTGGACTGAGCATTGAAGCTTTCATGTGTAGAGACTTTTCTTGGAGTTAAACGCCAACTTTTGTGCCAGTTTGGGCGTTTAACTCCCATTCTTGTGCCAGTTCCGGCGTTTAACGCCGGGCAATTTTGAGCTGATTTGGAACGCCATTTTGGGCCATCAAATCTCAGGCAAAGTATGAACTATTATACATTGCTGGAAAGCCCAAGATGTCTACTTTCCAACGCAATTGAGAGCGCGCCAATCGGGCTTTTGTAGCTTCAGAAAATCCACTTTGAGTGCATAGAGGTCAGAATCCAACAGCATCTACAGTCCTTTTCAGCCTCTGAATCAGATTTTTGCTCAGGTCCCTCAATTTCAGCCAGAAAATACCTGAAATCACAGAAAAACACACAAACTCATAGTAAAGTCCAGAAAAGTCAATTTTAACTAAAAACTAATAAAAATATCCTAAAAACTAACTAAAACATACTAAAAACATATTGAAAACAATGCCAAAAAGCGTATAAATTATCCGCTCATCACAACACCAAACTTAAATTGTTGCTTGTCCCCAAGCAACTGAAAATCAAATAAGATAAAAAGAAGAGAATATGCAATGAATTCCAAAAACATCTATGAAGATCAGTATTAATTAGATGAGCGGGGCTTTTAGCTTTTTGCCTTTGAATAGTTTTGGCATCTCACTCTATCCTTTGAAATTCAGAATGATTGGCTTCTATAGGAACTCAGAATCCAGATAGTGTTATTGATTCTCCTAGTTGAGTGTGATGATTCTTGAACACAGCTACTTTATGAGTCTTGGCCGTGGCCCAAAGCACTCTGTCTTCCAGTATTACCACCAGATACATACATGCCACAGACACATAATTGGGTGAACCTTTTTAGATTGTGACTCAGCTTTGCTAGAGTCCCCAATTAGAGGTGTCCAGGGTTCTTAAGCACACTCTTTTTGCCTTGGATCACAACTTCATTTCTTTCTCTTCTTTTTTTTTCTTTTCTTTTTTTTTTTGAATATTCACTGCTTTTTCTTGCTTCAAGAATCATTTTTATGATTTTTCAGATCCTCAGTAACATGTCTCCTTTTTCATCATTCTTTCAAGAGCCAATCATTCATGAACAACAAATTCAAAAGACATGCACTGTTCAAGCATACATTCAGAAACTAAAATATTGCCACCACATCAAAATAATTAATCTGTTATAAAATTCAAAATTCATGCAATTCTTCTCTTTTTCAATTAAGAACATTTTTCATTTAAGAAAGGTGATGGATTCATAGGACATTCATAACTTTAAGGCATAGACACTAAGACACTAATGATCATAAGACACAAACATAGATAAACATAAGCATGAAAATTCGAAAAACAGGAAAATAAAGAACAAGGAAATTAAAGAACGGGTCCACCTTAGTGATGGCGGCTTGTTCTTCCTCTTGAAGATCTTATGGAGTGCCTGAGCTTCTCAATGTCTCTTCCTTGCCTTTGTTGCTCCTCTCTCATGATTCTTTTATCTTCTCTAATTTCATGGAGGAGGATGGAATGTTCTTGGTGCTCCACCCTTAGTTGTCCCATATTGGAACTCAATTCTCCTAGGGAGGTGTTGATTTGATCCCAATAGTTTTGTGGAGGAAAGTGCATCCTTTGAGGCATCTCAGGGATTTCATGATTAGGAATTTCCTCATGTCCATGTCTATGAGTGGGATCTCCTGTTTGCATTGAGCTCCTTCCACACAGATATCCATGAGGACTTGGTCCAACCTTTGATTAAAGTTGACCTTTTTTTGAGTTTGAAAAGGGACCTCGGGGATCACCTTCTTCTTGGCCACAACTTCATAGAAGTGGTCTTGATGCACCCTTGAGATGAATCTCTCCATCTCCCATGACTCGGAGGTGGAAGCTTTTGCCTTCCCTTTTCTCTTTCTAGAGGTTTCTCCGGCCTTAGATGCCATAAATGGTTATGGAAAAACAAAAAGCAATGCTTTTACCACACCAAACTTGGAAGGTTTGCTCGTCCTCGAGCAAAAGAAGAAAGAGGATAGAAGAAGAAGAAGAAATGGAGGAGATGGAGGAGGCTTTGTGGTTCGGCCAAGGGGGAGAAGTAGTGTTTAGGTTGTGTGAAAATGAAGGAGTGAAGATGGGTTTATATAGGGGCAGAGAGAGGGGTAGGGTTCGGCCATTATGGGTGGGTTTGGGAGGAAAAGTGGTTTGAATTTGAATGGTGAGGTAGGTGGGGTTTTATGAAGGATGGATGTGAGTGGTGAAGAGAATAGTGGGATTTGATAGGTGAGGGGTTTTTAGGGAATAGTGGTTGAGGTGATTGGTGAATGGGTGAAGAAGAGAGAGAGTGGTGGGGTAGGTGGGGATCCTGTGGGGTCCACAGATCCTGAGGTGTCAAGAAAAAGTCATCCCTGCACCAAGTGGCGAGCAAAAATGCTCTTTATGCTAATTCTGGCATTAAACGCCGGGCAGGTGCCCAATTCTGGTGTTTAACGCCAGCTTCTTGCCCTTTCCTGGCGTTTAACGCCAGTCTGGTACCCCTTTCTGGCGTTAAACGCCCAGAATGGTGCCAGACTGGGCGTTAAACGCCCAATTGTTGCCCTTACTGGCGTTTAAACGGCAGCAAGGTTTTCCTCCAGGGTGTGCTATTTTTCTTTCTATTTTTCATTCTGTTTTTGCTTGTTTAATTGATTTTGTGACTTCCCATGATCATCAACCTACAGAAAACATAAAATAACAAAGGAAAATAGATAAATATAACATTGGGTTGCCTCCCAACAGGCGCTTCTTTAATGTCAGTAGCTTGACAGTGAGCTCTCATGGAGCCTCACAGATGCTCAGAGCAATTTTGGAACCTCCCAACACCAGACTTAGAGTTTGAATGTGGGGGTTCAACACCAAACTTAGAAGTTGGTTGTGGCCTCCCAACACCAAACTTAGAGTTTGACTGTGGGGGCTCTGTTTGACTCTGTTTTGAGAGAAGCTCTTCATGCTTCCTCTCCATGGTAACAGAGGGATATCCTTGAGCCTTAAACACAAAGGATTCTTCATTCACTTGAATGATCAATTCTCCTCTGTCCACATCAATCACAGCCTTTGTTGTGGCTAGGCAGGGTCTGCCAAGGATGATGGATTCATCCATGCACTTCCCAGTCTCTAGGACTATGAAATCAGCAGGGATGTAATGGTCTTTAACTTTCACCAAAACATCCTCTTCAAGTCCATAAGCTTGTTTTTTTGAATTATCTGCCATCTCTAGTGAGATTCTTGCAGCTTGTACCTCAAAGATCCTTAGCTTCTCCATTACAGAGAGAGGCATGAGGTTTATCCTTGACCCTAAGTCACACAGAGCCTTCTCAAAGGTCATGGGGCCTATGGTACAAGGTATTGAAAACTTCCCAGGATCCTGTCTCTTTTGAGGTAATCTCTGCCTAGTCAAGTCATCCAGTTCTTTGGTGAGCAAAGGAGGTTCGTTCTCCCAAGTCTCATTACCAAATAACTTGTCATTTAGCTTCATGATTGCTCCAAGGTACTTGGCAACTTGCTCTTCAGTAAAATCTTCATCCTCTTCAGAGGAAGAATACTCATAAGAGCTCATGAATGGCAGAAGTAAATCCAATGGAATCTCTATGGTCTCATTATGAGCCTCAGATTCCCATGTTTCCTCATTAGGGAACTCATTGGAGGCCAGTGGACGTCCATTGAGGTCTTCCTCAGTGGCGATCACTGCCTCTTCCTCCTCTCTAAGTTCGGCCATGTGGGTCATGTTAATGGCCTAGCATTCTCCTTTTGGATTCTCTTCTGTATCACTTGGAAGAGTACTAGGAGGGAGTTCAGTAATTTTCTTGCTCAGCTGTCCCACTTGTGTCTCCAAATTCCTAATGGAGGACCTTGTTTCAGTCATGAAACTTTGAGTGGTTTTGATTAGATCAGAGACCATGGTTGCTAAGTCAGAGTGGTTCTGCTTAGAATTCTCTGTCTATTGCTGAGAAGATGATGGAAAAGGCTTGCCATTGCTAAACCTGTTTCTTCCACCATTATTGTTGTTAAAACCTTTTTGAGGTCTCTGTTGATCCTTCCATGAGAGATTTGGATGATTTCTCCATGAAGGATTATAGGTGCTTCCATAGGGTTCTCCCATGTAATTCACCTCTTCCATTGAAGGGTTCTCAGGATCATAAGCTTCTTCTTCAGATGAAGCATCCTTAGTACTGCCTGGTGCAGCTTGCATTCCAGACAGACTTTGAGAAATCATATTGACTTGCTGAGTCAATATTTTGTTCTGAGCTAATATGGCATTCAGAGTATCAATTTCAAGAACTTCTTTCTTCTGATTCGTCCCATTGTTCACAGGATTCCTTTCAGAAGTGTACATGAATTGGTTTTTTGCAACCATTTCAATGAGTTCTTGAGCTTCTGCAGGCGTCTTCTTCAGATGAAGAGATCCTCCAGCAGAGCTGTCTAATGACATCTTGGACAGTTCAGACAGACCATCATAGAAGATACCTATGATGCTCCATTCAGAAAGCATGTCAGGGGGACACTTTCTGATCAATTATTTGTATCTTTCCCAAGCTTTATAGAGGGATTCACCTTCCTTCTGTCTGAAGGTTTGGACTTCCACTCTAAGCTTACTCAATTTTTGAGGTGGAAAGAACTTTGCCAAGAAGGCATTGACTAGCTTTTCCCAAGAGTTCAGGCTTTCTTTAGGTTGTGAGTCCAACCATATCCTAGCTCTGTCTCTTACAGCAAAAGGGAATAGCATAAGTCTGTAGACCTCAGGGTCAACCCCATTAGTCTTACAGATTTGCAAGAATTCAGCTAAAAACTGATGAGGATCTTCCAATGAAAGTCCATGGAACTTGCAATTCTGTTGCATTAGAGAAACTAATTGAGGCTTAAGCTCAAAGTTGTTTGCTCCAATGGCAGGTATAGAGATGCTTCTCCCATAGAAGTCGGGAGTAGGTGCAGTAAAGTCACCCAACACCTTCCTTGCATTATTGGCATTGTTGTTGTTTTCGGCTGCCATGTCTTCTTCTTCTTTGAAGATTTCTGTTAGGTCCTCTACAGAGAGTTGTACCTTAGCTTCTCTTAGCTTTCGCTTCAACGTCCTTTCAGGTTCAGGGTCAGCCTCAACAAGAATGCTTTTGTCTTTGCTTCTGCTCATATGAAAGAGAAGAAAACAAGAAAATATGGAATCCTCTATGTCACAGTATAGAGATTCCTTGAGGTGTCAGAGGAAGAGAAAAATAGAAGGAAGAGGTAGAAGAATTCGAACTTATCAAGAAAGATAGAGTTCGAATTGTGCATTGAGGAGGAGTGTTAGTCCATAAATAGAAGGATGTGAGAAGAGGGGAAGAAATTTTCAAAAATAAATTAAAAATATTTTAAAAACATTTTGAAAAAATTGAAAAATGATTTTCGAAAAATATGATTGGGAAAGAAATAAAGTGATTTTTGAAAAAGATTTTGAAATTAGAAGTCAAAAAGATATGATTGAAAACTATTTTGAAAAAGATGTGATTAAAAGATATGATTGAGAAGATATGATTTGAAAAACAATTTAAAAAGATTTGATTTTTAAAAATTGATAACCTGCCTAACAAGAAAGATATGATTCAGACATTAAACCTTTCTCAACAGAAAAGGCAACATACTTGAAATGTTGAATCAAATCATTAATTGTTAGCAAGTATCTTTGTAAAATGGAAAGAAATTGATTTTGAAAATATATGATTGAAAAGATATGATTTGAAAAAGATTTGATTTTGAAAAATTTTGAAAACTTGAAAAAAATTTGAATTAAAAACAAAATCTTTCCTCTTGTGCCATCCTGGCGTTAAACACTCAGAATGGTATCCATTCTGGCATTTAACGCCCAAAACACTATCCTTTTGGGCGTTAAACGCCCAGCCAGGTGCCATGGCTGGCGTTTAAACGCCAGTTTTCCTTCCTCACTGGGCGTTTTGAACGCCCAACTTTTTTTGTGTAATTCCTCTACTGTATGTTCTGAATCTTCAATTCTCTGTATTACTGACTTGAAAAGACACAAATAAAATTTTTTGGATTTTTAATAATCAGGAATAATCAAAATGCAACTAAAATCAAATAAACAATGCATGCAAGAGACCAAACTTAGAAGTTTGTATACTATTGACACTAACAAATTGAGAATACATATGAGAAACAACAAAACACTTAAGACAAGAGAATTTAAAGATCAGAACAAGGAAATCATCAAGAACAACTTGAAGATCAGTGAAGACACATGAATGAATTCAAAGAATGCAAGAAGAACAGAAACATGCAATTGACACCAAACTTAAAATGAGACACTAGACTCAACAAGAAACATAAAAATATTTTTTATTTTAAGATTTTATAATTTTTTTGGATTTTTCGAAAATTAAGTGGAAAAGAAAATAAAGATATCAAAATTCTTAATGAGAATTCCAGGAATCATGCAATGTTAGTCTAAAGCTTTAGTCTAAAGAAATTAGACATGGCTAGCCAAGCTTCAGCAGGACATTGCATTCAAGAGCTAAATTGATGAGAATCAATCAGCTTTGGTGATGATAAGAACATCACCTTGAAACACTAGAATTCATTCTTAAGAATTCTGAAAAATACCTAATCTAAGCAACAAGATGAACCGTCAGTTGTCCAAACTCAAACAATCCCCCGCAACGGCGCAAAAATCTTGGTGCATGAAATTGTGATCATCAATGGCGCCATCAACATGGTACGCTCAATTGCAATCTCAACTCTTTATCACAACTTCGCACAACTAACCAGCAAGTGCACTGGGTCGTCCAAGTAATAAACCTTACGCGAGTAAGGGTCAATCCCACGGAGATTGTTGGTATGAAGCAAGCTATGGTCATCCTGTAAATCTCAGTCAGGAAGATTCAAATGGTTATGGGTGATTTATGAATAAAGCATAAAATAAAGATAAAGATACTTATGTAATTCATTGGTGAGACTTTCAGATAAGCGAATGGAGATGCTTTGTCCCTTCCGTCTCTCTGCTTTCCTACTGTCTTCATCCAATCCTTCTTACTCCTTTCCATGGCAAGCTGTATGTTGGGCATCACTGTTGTCAGTGGCTACAGTCCCGTCCTCTCAGTGAAAATGTTCAACGCGCTCTGTCACAGCACGGCTAATCATCTGTCGGTTCTCAATCAGGTTGGAATAGAATCCATTGATTCTTTTGCATCTGTCACTAACGCCCAGCCTTCAGGAGTTTGAAGCTCGTCATAGTCATTCAATCCTTGAATCCTACTCAGAATACCACAGACAAGGTTTAGACCTTTCGGATTCTCTTGAATGCCGCCATCAATTCTAGCTTATACCACAAAGATTCTGATTAAGGAATCCAAGAGATATCCACTCAATCTAAGGTAGAACGGAGGTGGTTGTCAGGCACACGTTCATAGGTGAGAATGATGATGTGTGTCACGGATCACCACATTCATCAAGTTGAGGAACAAGTGATATCTTAGAACAAGAACAAGCTGAATTGAATAGAAGAACAATAGTAATTGCATTAATACTCGAGGTACAACAGAGCTCCACACCTTAATCTATGGTGTGTAGAAACTCCACCGTTGAAAATACATAAGAACAAGGTCTAGGCATGGCCGTGAGGCCAGCCCCCAAAACGTGAACAAAGGATTCAAAGATCTAAAGATGATCAAAGATCCAAAGATGAAAATACAATAGCAAAAGGTCCTATTTGTAGAGAACTAGTAGCCTAGGGTTTATAGAAATGAGTAAATGACATAAAAATTCACTTCCGGGCCCACTTGGTGTGTGCTTGGGCTGAGCATTGAAGCTTTCATGTGTAGAGACTTTTCTTGGAGTTAAACGCCAACTTTTGTGCCAGTTTGGGCATTTAACTCCCATTCTTGTGCCAGTTCCGGCGTTTAACGCCGGGCAATTTTGAGCTGATTTGGAATGCCGGTTTGGGCCATCAAATCTCGGGCAAAGTATGAAGTATTATACATTGCTGGAGAGCCCAGGATGTCTACTTTCCAACGCAATTGAGAGCGCGCCAATTAGGCTTTTGTAGCTTCAGAAAATCCACTTTGAGTGCATGGAGGTCAGAATCCAACAGCATCTACAGTCCTTTTCAGCCTCTGAATCAGATTTTTGCTCAGGTCCCTCAATTTCAGCCAGAAAATACCTAAAATCACAGAAAAACACACAAACTCATAGTAAAGTCCAAAAAAGTGAATTTTAACTAAAAACTAATAAAAATATCATAAAAACTAACTAAAACATACTAAAAACATACTGAAATCAATGCCAAAAAGCGTATAAATTATCCGCTCATCAACGACGCGGCCGCGTGACGTGCGCGATCTGCAGATTTATAGAAGTCGCTGGCATAGATTTTGGGCCGCATTTCAACCCTGTTTTTGGCCCAGAAACACAGATTAGAGCGAGGGAACATGCAGAGACAAGGAGAACAATTCATTCCGCATAATTTCAAGTTTTAGATTGGATACTACTCCTCCCTTAGGTTTCTCTCTTTGACATTCATAAATTAGGATTTGAAAATTTTTGGCTTGAGCTTTTGAGAAGAGTCTAACTCCGGTACTGGTCATTATAGTTTGTTATCTACTTTTCATTTACTCTTCCATATTCTTAATTTTTCCAGAGTTGATATTGGATTATTTTCATAGTTTATTAATACAAAACTATTTTTACTTTTAATTAATCTCTTTCATTATTGTTTATTATGTCTCTTCTTATTTCCCCCGTTGAATTTGTGAAGTCTACATTTATGATGATGGAGTAGTTCCCCAACTTGATTGGGAGTTGATTAAAAGGAGAACCTTGAGTGGAATACTCAAGAGCTCAATTGTAATTGGTTCATTGTTGGTTGGCTTCTTAGTCACTAATTCTAATCCTTCCCAAGGGAGAGGATTAGGACTTGTGAATAGAAGTTGACTTTTAATTTGACTTTCCTTCATTCGTTGAGGGTTAACTAAATGAGAACAATGACTAATTATTAATTAATCTTGACAAATTTCCAACAAGGATAGAACTTCCAATTAATCTTCTCCCGGTCAAGATTTTATTTAAATCATATAAATTCTCTAATTTAATTTTTTTGTTCATCAAACTCAAAACCCATCTTCCTGCAACTCGTTGGGAGACGACTTGGGACTCATACTCCCAGTATTTTATTTCTAAAATTTGTGACAATCCTTTTCTAAATTGACAAGTGGATTTCGCCGGTTAAGAACTGTACTCGCAATGCCATTTCTCTAATTAATTCTTAATCTGCCAATTTTCGCTGACGTCAAAGACTTCCAGAAATATTTCCACCATATCAGAGAAAATAGAGAGCATGCACCTTTGAAAGGTTGCTGGTGCATTGCACAGACCAAATGGCATCCTTCTGTATGCAAATACTCCAGATAGACATGTGAATGCTGTTTTCTCTTGATCCTAGGGATCTACTGCAATTTGGTTATAACCTGAATAGCCGTCCAAAAAGCAGTAGTAATCATGACCTGTTAGTCTCTCTAGCTTCTGGTCTATGAATGGTAAAAGAAAATGATCCTTTCTGGTGGCTGTATTGAGCCTTCTGTAATCAATACACATAGGCCACCCTGTAACTGTTCTTGTAGGAACCAGTTCATTCTTTTCATTATGAACCACTGTCACGCCTCCCTTCTTAGGGACGACTTGTATAGGGCTCACCCAGGGGCCATCAGAAATGGGATAAATAATCCCTCCCTCTAGTAGTTTAGTGACCTCTTTCTGCACCACCTCCTTCATGGTTGGATTTAGCCGCCTCTGTGGTTGAACCACTGGCTTAGCATTATCCTCCAATAGGATCTTGTGCATACATCTGGCTGGGCTAATGCCTTTAAGATCACTAATGGACCACCCAAGAGCTGTCTTGTATGTCATCAGCACTTGAATTAGTGCTTCCTCTTCCTGTGGCTCTAAGGTAGAGCTTATGATTACAGGAAAAGTGTCACCTTCTCCCAGAAATTCATATTTCAGGGATAGTGGTAATGGTTTGAGCTCGGGTTTAGGAGGTTTCTCCTCTTCCTGAGGGATTTTCAGAGGTTCTATTATTCTCTCTGGTTCCTCCAGATCATGCTGAACATCTTTAAAGATATGCTCTAGCTCTGATTCGAGACTCTCAGTCATATTGAGATCTTCCACCATAGAGTCAATAATATCAATGCTTATGCAGTCGTTTGGGGTGTCTGGATGCTGCATAGCTTTGACAACATTCAACTTAAACTCGTCCTCATTGACTCTCAAGGTTAATTCCCCTTTTTGGACGTCAATGAGGGTTCATCCAGTTGCTAGGAAAGGTCTTCCTAGAATGAGAGTTGCACTCTTGTGCTCCTCCATTTCCAACAGTACAAAGTCAGTGGGAAAGGCAAATGGCTCAACCTTGACAATCATGTCTTCAATCATGCCTGATGGGTATTTAATGGAGCCATCAGCAAGTTGGAGACATATCTGGGTTAGTTTGACTTCTTCAGTCAAACCAAGATTTTTGATAGTGGATGCAGGTATTAGGTTGATACTTGCTCCAAGATCACATAGAGCTTTCTTAGTATAAGTACCCTCTAATGTGCATGGTATCATGAAGCTTCCGGGATCTTTAAGCTTCTCTGGTAAGCTTTTCAGAATGACTGCACTACATTCTTTAGTGAGGTAATCTTTTTCAGTTTCTCTCCAATCCTTCTTATGACTTAAGATCTCTTTCATGAACTTAGCATAAGAGGGTATTTGCTCAAGTGCCTCTGCAAATGGAATCTTTATTTCAAGAGTCCTGAGATAGTCTGCAAAGCGGGCAAATTGCTTATCCTGTTCTGCTTGGCAGAGTTTCTGAGGATTAGGCATCTTGGCTTTGTATTCCTCAACCTTAGTTGCTACAGGTTTATTTCCTACAGAGGTGGTTGGAGAAGCCTCTTTAGAGGGGTTGCTATCAGCACTTGTATGTGTCTAATCCCTCACTAGCGTTTGAATGCCAGGGTTGGAAGCTGGATTGGCATTGGACGCCAACTCCTTACCTGTTTCTGGCATTTGAACGCCAGAACTGAGCTTCCATTGGGCGTTTAACGCCAACTCCTTGCCTGTTTGTGGCATTTGAACGCCGGAACTGAGCATGGGTTGGGCGTTTAGCGCCAGCTCTTCACCCTTTTCTGGCATTTGAGCGCAAGAATTATTCCTCTCTGGGCTCTTACTATGCTCAGAGGAATTTTGGGTAGCATTTTGTTCATTTCTTAGCTTCCTACTGCTTTGAAGTGAGGCATTTAATGTTTTCCCACTTCTTAATTGAATTGTTTGGCACTCTTCTATTATTTGTTTTGATAACTGCTGTTCTGTTTGCTTCAACTGTACTTCCATATTCATATTAGCCATTCTTGTGTCTTGTAATATCTCCTTGAATTCGGCTAGCTATTTTGTTAGAAAATCTAATTGCTGATTGAATTCAGTAACTTGTTCTGCAGGACTGAGTTCAGCAGTTACTGTTTTAGCCTTTTCTTTCATGGAATGTTCACTACTTAGGTATAGATGCTGATTTATGGCAACTGTATCAATGAGCTCTTGAGCTTCTTCAATTGTCTTTCTCATGTGTATAGATCTACCAGCTGAGTGGTCTAAAGGCATTTGAGCCTTTTTTGTAAGCCCATAATAGAAGATGTCTAACTGCACCCACTCTAAAAACAGTTCAGAGGGGCATTTCCTTAGCATCTCTCTGTATCTCTCCCAAGCATCATAAAGAGATTCATTATCTCCTTGTTTAAAGCCTTGGATGTCCAGCCTTAGCTGTGTCATCTGTTTTGGAGGAAAATATTGATTCAGGAAATTTTTTGACAGCTGTTTCCATGTCCTTATGCTAGCGTTAGGTTGGTTATTTAACCATCTCTTAGCTTGGTCTTTTACGGCAAATGGAAACAGTAATAATCTGTAGACATCCTGATCTACTTCTTTATCATGTACTGTGTCAGCAATTTTAAAAACTGTGCCAGAAAATCTGTAGGTTCTTCCTGTGGAAGACCGAAATACTGGCAACTTTGCTGCACCATGATAATGAGCTGAGGAATCAACTCAAAACTACTGACTCCGATGGAGGGTATACAGATACTACTCCCGTATGAAGCAGTAGTGGGGTTAGCATATGACCCTAGAGTCCTTCTAGACTGTTCATTTCCACTTAGGTCCATGATGGAGAAAGGGAGATGACATGGATTTATTTTATTTATTTTATTATATTAAAATTTTTTTTGAAATAATAAAATAAAATAAAATAAAAACTAAAATAAAAATAAAAAAATATTTGAAAATAATTTATGAAGATTTTCGAAAAAGTTAGGAGAGAGAAAGTGGTTAGGATATTTTTGAAAAAGATATGATTTTAAGAATCTTAAAAGGATATGATTTGAAAACTTTTGACCAAGTCAACCCAAGGGATTCAAAAATTATGAGCAATTAAAGGAAAATATATTTTTTTTATTTTTGAATTTTATTATGAAAACGAAGAATACACAAAAGACACAAGACTTAAAATTTTTAGGTCCAATGCTCCTTGTTTTCGAAAATTTTGGAGGGAAAACACCAAGGCACACCAAACTTAAAAATTTTAAGATCAAAACACAAAGAAGACTCAAGAACAACAAGAACAAAAGAAAGAACACCAAACTTAAATTTTTTATAAAACCAAAATAAAATTTTCGAAAGCTAAAGAAAAATTAACAAGAAAACACCAAACTTAAAATTTGGCACAAGATTTAATCAAAGAAAAATTATTTTTGAAAAAGTTTTAAAAAGAAGATACCCAATTACCAAGAACACAAGCACAATGCTCTAGCCAACTGAGCTATAAATTTAACGTGTTTTAAAAAGGTATTTTTAAAGGAAAATAAAAAACATGCAATTGACACCAAACTTAAGATATGAAACTAGACTCAAACAAAAAGACTCCAAGAAAAATTAAAAACTAATAAAGAAAAATAATATTTTTAAAAAAAATTTTGAAAAGAAAATAAAAGACTCTGACCCAAAAGACAAAATTTTCCTAATCTAAGCAACAAGATTCACAGTCAGTTATTCAAACCCGAACAATCCCCGGCAACGGCGACAAAAACTTGGTGCATGAAATTGTAAATCACACTTTTCACAACTCGTACCACTAACCAGCAAGTGCACTGGGTCATCCAAGTAATACCTTACGTGAGTAAGGGTCGAATCCCACGGAGATTGTTGGCTTGAAGCAAGCTATGGTTATCTTGTAACTCTTAGTCAGGATAATAATAGTTCTCATTTTGATTGGTAGTAAATAAAAAGCATGGATTAAATAATACTTGTTATGCAGTAATGGAGAATATGTTGGAGTTTTGGAGATGCTTTGTCTTCTGAATCTCTGCTTTTCCCCTGTCTTCTTCTTCATGCACGCAAGGTTCCTCCTATGGCAAGCTGTGTGTTGGTGGATTACCGTTGTCAATGGCTACCATCCGTCCTCTAAATGAAAATGGTCCAGGTGCACTGTCACCACACGGCTAATCATCTGTCGGTTCTCACTCATGCTGGAATAAGATCCATTGATCCTTTTGCGTCTGTCACTACGCCCAACCCTTGTGACTTTGAAGCTCGTCATAGTCATTCAATCTTTGAATCCTACTCGGAATACCACAGACAAGGTTTAGACTTTCTGGATTCTCAAGAATGCTGCCAATGAATTCTAGCTTATACCACGAAGACTCTGATTAAGGAATCCAAGAGATACTCATTCAATCTAATGTAGAACAGAGGTGGTTGTCAGGCATGCATTCATAGGTTGAGAATGGTAATGAGTGTCATGGATCATCACATTCATCATGGTTAAGTACGAATAAATATCTTAGATAGAAACAACCGTGTTTGAATGGAAAACAGAAGTAATTGCATTAATTCATCGAGACACAGCAGAGCTCCTCACCCCCAACAATGGGGTTTAGAGACTCATGCCGTCAGAAATACATAGTTCATATCTAAAATATCATGAGGTACAAAATAAATTTCTAAAAGTTGTTTAAATACTAAACTAGTAACCTAGGTTTACAGAAAATGAGTAACTTAGATAGATAGTGCAGAAATCCACTTTTGGGGCCCACTTAGTGTGTGCTGGGGCTGAGACTTGAGCTTTTTACGTGCCTGGGCTGTTTCTGGAGTTAAGCGTCAGGTTGTAACCTGTTTTGGGAGTTTAACTCCAACTTGTAACCTGTTTCTGGCGTTTAACGCCAGAATGGAACATGGAATTGGCATTAAATGCCAGTTTGCGTCATTTATCTTCGAGCAAAGTATGGACTATTATATATCGCTGGAAAGCCCTGGATGTCTACTTTCCAACGCAATTAAGAGCGCGCCAATTGGACTCGTGTAGCTCCAAAAAAAATCTATTCCGAGTGTAGGGAGGTCAGAATCCAACCGCATCAGTAGTCCTTTTCAGCCTGAATCAAATTTTTGCTCAGATCCCTCAATTTCAGCCAGAAAATACATGAAATCATAGAAAAACACACAAACTCATAGTAAAGTCCAGAAATATGAATTTTTCCTAAAAACTAATAAAAATATACTAAAAACTAACTAGAACATACTAAAAACTACATGAAATTACCCCCAAAAAGTGTATAAAATATCCTCATCACTGTTGCCGGGGATTGGTTTGAATTTGACAATGACTAAATTGATGGATAGTTAGATTAAGCAATTTTAATTTCCTTGCTAATTCCTTTAATTTTAGTTTATTATTTTCTTCTTTTAAATTTCCTTGATGGATTTTGTGACCGGTTTATCGAGGACTAGGTTGGGATTTGATGCGGTTTGGGTGATAGTGGACCACTTAACCAAATCCGCTCATTTTCTACCTATTCGAATGAACTATTCTGTAGAAGAATTGGCGAGGTTGTATATGAAGGAGATCGTAACGTTGCACGGTGTGCCATCGAGCATAGTGTCGGACCGTGATCCCTGATTCACATCAAGGTTTTGGGGAGCTTTCCAAAGAACTTTCGGTACGAGATTATATCTTAGCATGGCATATCACCTGCAAACTAATGGATAGTCAGAAAGGACCATTCAAACGTTGGAAGAAATGCTAAGGGCGTGTGTTTTGGATCAACCTGAAAGTTGGGACCGTTACATGCCATTGGTGGAGTTTGCGTACAACAATAGCTTTCATGTGAGCATCGGGATGGCTCCGTATGAGGCTTTGTATGGAAGGAAGTGCCAATCTCTACTGTGTTGGTATGAAGCCGGTGAAGCAAGTGTTTTGGGTCCTGATTTGGTAGTAGAGACTACTGAGAAGATTAAGAAGATTCAGGAGAGGATTCTAACTGCACAGAGTTGACAGAAAAATTATGCGGATCAGAGAAGGAAACCATTAGAGTTTGAAGTAGGAGAACATGTATTTCTGAGGGTTACTCCGACAACTGGGATCGGAAGAGCAATAAAAACAAAGAAGTTGAATCCGAGGTTCATTGGACCATTTGAGATTCTGAGGTGATTCGGGCCGGTGGCATATCAAGTAGCTTGCTGCCTCACTTGTCTAACTTGGATGACGTATTCTACGTGTCACAACTCCGTAAATTCACGTCGGATGCGGCTCATGTGTTAGAGCCCGAGTCGGTTGAGTTGAGGGAGAAATTGACTTTTCAAGTAACACCGGTGGGTATTGACGACACCAGTGTGAAGAAGTTACGCGGAAAAGAAGTTCAGTTGGTTAAGGTTGCTTGGAAGTGAGCAAGAGTGGTAGAACATACTTGGGAATTGGAGTTCGAGACGCGGAAGGATTATCCCGAGGTATTCTCGGATAACCACTAAATTTTGAGGACAAAAATTCTTATTTGGTGGGGAGAATGTAAGAACCGTGACTAATTAACAGTTTATTCAAATAATTAATATTGCCCAAAATAGGATCCAAAAATTTAGAATGTGAATTGGAGGATTTAAATATGATTTTTGGACTCAATAGATTTTTCTGAGTCGAAAAACGTAATTTCTGCAAAAAATCGAGTAAAATTGTGAACTGACAGATAAACCGGCCGAACCAGTTTAAGTCTATCTGGTAGTGTGCGAGAATAATTAAAAACAATAGAAAACCTTAGAAAAATAATTAAAGTTGGAAACCGGGCATTAATTTTAAAGGTTTGGCCCACAGTTGGGCCAAACGGATTAAAACGCTAACGGGTTCGACAGGGCCCAAGTTGGGTCCAAGCCCAACATATAAAACCTTCATTAATTATTCATCAGCTTGTTCACCACACTCAAACACAACACAACCCATCTGAGAAGAGAAGAGAGTGAGGGTTCCATTGTTACTATTCATCTTCAACTTCCCAAGCTCATAACTTGAGCTACAGAGCTCCGATCGCCGCACTGTTTGCGACCACACGATCACCGCGGAGAGCTATACAAAACCCACCTAAAAACCTGGTAAGAAAGTCACGAAATCTCTCTCAGTTCTTCCTTTAAAAAATTCAAAATTTTAGGGTTTTGTATTGAGTAAAATTTTGTGATTTTGGGTGTTTAGGTACACTCTAGCACTTGATTACAATTGGGCTTTGGTTCCAAAACTATTGGGCAAGGTAAGAGTGTCTTGAACCCTTGTGAAGTTTGAGTACGATGAAACCTAGGTTGATTTGGTTATGAATTATGTGTATTTATAGCTTGAAGTTGTGATTATTGGCTTTTGCTTGGAGCTTGGAGTTGAATTGATAGCTAGGTTGTGGTTGGAAGCTTAATTTGAACTCAATTTAGGTTTTTGTGCATATTGGGAATCGGCTAAGGTATGATTTCATTTTTCTCTATGTAATATATAATATTTCTGGACACCTAGGCTAGTGACCCATAGGATAGGTTTGGATTGAATTGATTCTTGGACTTGATGATGCATGATGATGGTGTTAACTTTATAATGTGTGATGATGTTAATGCTTGTGATGGTTTGATATATTGAAATGAGAATTTTGATGATGCATGATAGATGAAGCTTGTGAGTGGTGAGAATTGGTGTAAGTGTGTAATATTGAATGTTGATATGCAAAATATGAAATTGTGGGGTGATAGAGGTGGAATTGATGGATGTAGGATTAGAATGGTTGAAATATGATAGAAAAGTAAAGTATAATGCTTGGTAATGTTGTATGATGAGATGGAAGAGGCTTGATTTAGTTTTGGTTATGAATCCTTAGGAATGGAGAATTTGTAAACTTTTGTAAAAATGAGTTTTAGGGCAAACTTTGACGGATCATAACTTGAGCCTCAAAGCTTAAGAATGCATGAAAATTGTTTTAAATTAAAGATGGCTTTGAGAGCTTTAAATTTATATAAAGTTTGTAGGAAATTAATTTTTGTAGAGGAAGTTATGATCATTCAAAGTTTGGTGTCAAAATCTGAATTCTGTGAACGCTGCAGAATTTGTGATTTCTGGTTTGTATGCGCACGCACAGCCTTGTGCGCGCACACACACACACACACACACACACACACACACGAGGATATAGCTACTGTTGGGAGTGCTAGCACGCTCTGTGCACACACACAACCAACGAAGCTTTGCAAGTTTTGCGCACGCACAACCTTGTGCGCACGTACACGTTGGAAGGTGCATTCTGTTGAGGGTGTTCACACACCTTGTGTGAGCGAACAAAATTGGAAAATTTTACTCCTGTGTGTACGCACACCTTTATGCGTACGCACACATTTTGAAAATCTTACTGGACGTGCGCACGCACACCCTTCTGCATACGCACACTGCCCTGTTTTTCAATAAAAATATTGTTTTTAACTGTTTCACCTTCCTGGCAAGCTTGTAAACTTCTGTGACACCTATCTAAGACTTTTTGGTTTGTTTTTGGATGCTAAAACATAGAGAAGGTCTTGGGTGGAATTATTTCGGTATTTTTAGTAAAAGTTGGAGAACAGAGGCTTATGTTTCTAGTGTACTGAGGAGGGGTTTGGTTGAGTGAGAAGAAAGAATAGTATATTGGTGGTTACTGACAATGAATTGAGAAAGTGATGAACTAATGAGTTCTAAATGAAATGTGAAAGTGGTGAACTAATGAGTTCTGAATGAATTGTGAAAGTGGTGAATTACTGAGTACTGAATAAAAATAAATTTTCTGAAAACCACTGAATCACTTTTTTATACTGAGAATTATAAGACGTTATGCGCCTGGCAGGGACGGTGGTTGATCCCGCCTGTTGAGGTCGCGGCGGTGGAGTAAGGACGGTGGTTAATCCCACTTACATTGAGATGTGAGGCCTGTGGCAAGAGTATCCCACTCGTATCACTAGAGTGTGCAGGCACAAAATCTAGGACGGTGTTCTGAGTACCATATCTCGGGGGTTCCCATTATGATTCTAAAGGGCGACATGTCCATTGAGATGTGTCGGGTTGGCAGTTAAACCGACAATGTGATATCACAGCCAGTAGGATAGGCATTCATCATGTGTATATTCTATCTATTTGTTTGCTTTGCCGACCTGAAATTGCTTGCCTAATTGTATAACATGCCTAATTGCCTATTTGAATTACTTGACATACATGCCTATACTTGTGTTTTACTTGCATTGTATTAATTGTGTATTCTACTGGAATTGAGGAGGTTTGGAAGGCAGTGGCGATGGGATCGCATGGGAGATAGGTTGGTAAAGGCTGTGGGACTGCGGAGAATTGTTAGTTTAGAAAATCCTTTATGTTAGATTACCCGTTTATTAAGTTATGGTTTTAAGTTATGCTTTAATGTTTTAGTTATGCCTTAAGATGAATCTTGTGATGGATATGAAGTTCTAGGATTGCCTCTGGTGTATCAGAGTCTTATAACTTATATCACTAGGCACTGTTACCATACTGAAAACCTCCAATTCTTATACCATATTCTGTTGTTGTTATTTCAGATGCAGGTTGCAACCCACCTCGGTGAGTTGCTTTGGTGGTGACAGAGCGGAGGACCTTTATCCTGTTTTGAAGTCCTTTTGATTATTTTGTTTAAGATCTTTCACTTTTGTATTTATTTGGCCTAGTGGCTTACTTTCAGAAAAAAACTTGTATAAGCTGTTTTAACTTTCAGAATTCTGTATTATTTGTGTATAGCTGATGTGCGGAAAACGATCCGACACAAAACTCACCGGCAAGTGTACCGGGTCGCATTAAGTAATAATAACTCACATGAGTGAGGTTGATCCCACAGGGATTGAAGGATTGAGCAATTTTAGTTTAGTGGTTGGTTTAGTCAAGCGAATCAAGTATTGGTTGAGTGATTTGTGTTTTAACAGAAGCTAAATTGCTTGGAATGCAAAGGGGGAAGGGAAAATTGCAGTAATTTAAAGAGCAGGAAAGTAAACTTGCAGAATCTTAAAGAACAAGAAAGTAAATGACTGAAACTTAAAGTGCAAGAAATGTAAATTGCAGTAACTTAAAGTGCAAGGAATATAAATTGCTTGAAAGTAAAACAATTTATATTTTTCAATCTTTTTCCTAGCCGTGGCCCCTCCTTGCTTTTGTCTCAATCTTTTTCTCCTGCATGAACCAAAACAACTAGCCTTAGATCGTCAATATAGTCGTTGGCAATTGATTTGTATTAAAGGAAAAGAATTGTTTTGTTTTGTTTATTATTATAAAAAAAAATTTACTTTTTTGTGGTCAATTGTGTCCCTTAATTAAAGATGCTAAAAGTTGGTGAACACCAAACTTATCTTTTATTGAGGGGGGTGGCTTAGCAATGCAAACCATTCTTCACAATTGATATATTTTTAAAGAAATTATTTGATGCATGATCCCATTCTGTATGGTTTTGATTTCATGATTGGGAAATGATCTTCTGAACATTGTTACACATGCAGACACCAAACTTAGTGTTTGGTCATATGGTTCATCAAAAAGAATTATGCATATGTTCTAAGAATAGCTCCCTTTCTTTTTGAAAAGCAAAAATTAAGTGTGCCTTAAGGGACACCAAACTTAGAAGTCTGACTTATGCTCTAAAATGTGCATTTATCAAATGTGAAAGTTCAAAATCATACTCAGGAAATCATAGCTTATTAAAGAGAAGACAGAAATTTTAAATCATGGGTTGCCTCCCATGAAGCGCTCTTTTATTGTCACTAGCTTGACATTGAACTCCCTTTAAGGTGGTTGATGTTGGTGATGTCTCAACTTGTCACCTCTCACTGTAAGCTTTCTCTGTGTTCCTTGATGCTCAATTTCAATGTGCTCAAGAGAGAGTACTTGGTTGACAGTGTAATAATCCTTTGTTCCCAGCTGTTGATACGCTAGTTGCACCTTGTCACCTTTGGCAAATCCTTCTGTTGGGATTTTCTTGTTCTTCCACCCTTTGTAGGCCCTTTTCTTGTTTTTCTTCTTTTTCTTCCTTGTTGATATGCTTCCCTTGACAGTGACTTGAGTTGTGTTGCCTTCCTTTTTGTTTATTATCCCAGCTTCTTTTTGAATTCCTTTTTCTTTCTGTGGATGCTTGTTTTCCTGTTCTACTGCCTTGTAGGTTGTTTGCTTTGGAAGGAAGTCACCACTTGTCTTGCTTGCTTCTTCATTCCTTTGTAATTCTGGAAAGACTTTCAAGGTGATGCTCTCCTCATGCATTCTGAGAGTTAGCTCTCCTTGCTCTATATCCACAATGGCTCTAGCAGTGGCTAAAAATGGTCGACCAAGTATTATGGAGTCATTTCCATTTTCTGAAGAATCCAAGATCACAAAATCTGCCGGATAGATGAACTTGTCAACCTTAACTAAAAGGTTCTCAATCAGCCCTTTAGGATACACTACTGATTGATCTACCAATTCCAAGGATATCTGTATTGGTTTCACCTCCTCTATGCCAAGCTTTTTTACTAAAGAAGATGGGATTAGATTTATGCTTGCTCCTAAGTCACACATCCCCTTGTTGATGAATAGGTTTCCAATAGTGCAGGGTAGGAAGAAACCTCCAGGATCTTCAAGCTTGGGAGGGAGTCCCTTTCTGATGAGTGCACTGCATTCTTCACTAAGCATTACAGTCTCCTTCTCATTCCAACTTCTCTTCTTGTTGATGAGCTCCTTTAGAAACTTGGCATACAGAGGCATTTGCTCTAATGCCTCAGCCAAAGGTATGTTGATTTCCAGCTTCTTGAAAGTCTCAAGAAATTTGTGGAACTGCTGATCCTTTGTTTCTTTGTGGAATCTTTGTGGATAAGGTATTGGGGGTGTCAAGTTTTTCTCCCCTTGAAGTTGTCTTGGGATTGGTTCTTCCATGATCTGCTTTCCCTTCTTCAAATTTTGTGGTTGGTTATTTTCTTCTGTGAGTTCTCCTGGGACATTCTTGGTTGTCATGTCTTTGTTGATGGCTTCAGCATTCTTTGTTGGCTTATTGTCATTCTCCATAAGTTTCTTTGTTGCTCCTTGGTTACCATCCACTAAAATTTTTCCACTTCTTAGTTGCACGACCTTGCATTCTTCCTTTGGGTTGGGAATGGTGTCACTTGGTAGTGAGCTTGATGGTTTTTCAACAGAAATCTGTTTGGAGATTTGTCCAATCTGCCTCTCTAGGTTCTTCATGGAAGCTTCTTGGTTCTTTGTTGTCACTTCTTGGTTCTTCATCATTTTCTCCATGAGCAGCTCTAGATTAGTGATCCTCTGTGAGTCTTGTGAGATTGGTTGATTTTGGGGTGTTGATGGATGATGGTAAGTGCTTTGGTTAGTTGGGTGGTTATTGGGTAGGTGATGGTTAGAATTGGGGTAGTTGTTTTGTGGTTTTCTGTATGTGTTTTGGTTAGTGTTTGGCTGGGGGTTGTGGTTTGTATTTTTCCAATTGTTCTGACTTGAGTTTCTTTGCCATGATTGTTGGTTTTGATTGTGGTTGTCTCCCCATCTGAGGTTGGGATGGTTCTTCCAAGATGGATTGTAAGTATCACCATAAACTTCATTTGTTCCAGGATTTTGGTTGTGCATGTATTGGACTTGCTCTTGCTGTTGCTCCTCTTGAGTTTCTTCACTTTGCACCCATGTGGTTGGTGGTTGGCTTGTGGTGCTCACTGCTGCCACTTGCAAGCCATCAATTCTTTTGGCCATTTGCTCAAACTGTTGTTGAATCTGCTGCTGCATCATCTTGTTCTGAGCTAGAATTGAATCCACTCCTTCTAACTCCATTACTCCTCTTCTCTGTGATGGTTGGCGTTGTCTTTGATGAGCAAAGAAATATTGGTTGTTGGCCACCATATCAATGAGGTTTTGAGCTTCCTCTGTGGTTTTCATGAGTTGTAATGAGCCTCCGGCTGAGTGATCAAGTGCTTCTTGAGCCTTTAGAGTGAGTCCTTCATAGAAGTTTTGTAACTTATCCCATTCAGTAAACATCTCTGGTGGACACTTTCTCAATAGAGCTTTATATCTTTCCCATGCTTCATATAAATTCTCAGCCTCCATTTGAGTGAATGTCTGCACCTCAGTCTTCAATCTTATGATTCTTTGAGGGGGATAAAATTTGGCAAGGAACTTGCTCACCAAGTCATCCCAAGTGTTGATGCTTTCCTTTGGGAACGTTTCTAGCCATTGAGTGGCTTTGTCTCTGAGAGAGAATGGAAAGAGCAACAACTTGTAACTGTCAGGGGGCACACCATTGGTTTTAACAGTGTCACAAATCCTCAAGAAGGTGGATAAGTGTTGATTTGGGTCCTCCAATGGTCCTCCTCCAAAGGAACAGTTGTTTTGAACCAAAGTGATGAGTTGTGGCTTTAATTCAAAGTTGTTTGCATTGACATTAGGGGAAAGAATGCTACTCCCACAGTGTCTAGCATTTGCAAATGTATAGGAAGCCAGTACTCTTCTTTGGTGTTGGTTATTATTGGCTCCTCCTTCTGGTTGATTGGGATTTGATGGATCTCCTTCCATTTCTTGGAATTCCTCCTCAGATTCTTCCTCTCCAATAACGTTCTTTCCTCTTTCAGCTCTTCTTATTCTTCGAAGAGTTCTTTGGTCAATTTCAGAGAGGACAGGGGAAGATCTTCCTGTACCTGACATACAAACACACAACAATAAACACACAGACCCAGAAAATCAATAAAACTTCAATCTATTGCTAGAATGAGGTTTTAGTTAGTTTAAGCAAAAATTCAAACAGTTAGTGTGTTAGAGAAACAGAAAAGAAAAAGTGCTTAATCTAGACCTCCACTGCACTTAATCATTGTCAATCTATTTCAATCCCCGGCAACGGCGCCAAAAACTTGATTTCCGAAAAATGATCCGACACAAAACTCACCGGCAAGTGTACCGGGTCGCATCAAGTAATAATAACTCACATGAGTGAGGTTGATCCCACAGGGATTGAAGGATTGAGCAATTTTAGTTTAGTGGTTGGTTTAGTCAAGCGAATCAAGTATTGGTTGAGTGATTTGTGTTTTAACAGAAGCTAAATTACTTGGAATGCAAAGGGGGAAGGGTAAATTGCAGTAATTTAAAGAGCAGGAAAGTAAACTTGCAGAATCTTAAAGAACAAGAAAGTAAATGACTGAAACCTAAAGTGCAAGAAATGTAAATTGCAGTAGCTTAAAGTGCAAGGAATATAAATTGCTTGAAAGTAAAAGGGAATTGAGGACAGGGATTGCAGAATTTAAACAAGAGAAATTGAGTTGCAATAATCAATAGAACAGAAATTGGATTAGAAGCAATGAGGATTCAAACAGAAAATGAAATTAATGTGCAGCAAGGTTCACAGAAGAACCAAAAGTAAATTGGGATCTCAGGGCTCAAGAGACTAGGTAGCAGAGCCTAGATCTCAATTACCTTCCTAGATCCAAGTGCTCAAAGCAATTAACAAGAAATAGAAGAAGAAGCAGTAAAGGAAATTGAAATTCAATTTAATTGTGCAGAAAGGAATTAAAGAGATTTTGAGTGGAGGTTGAGACAGAATTTCCTCAACTCTTCACACCCAAAACTCAAAACAAGAAAATTAAAAGTGCTCAGGCAAGAACGAGGAAGAAGAGAGATCAATTCTCCTCCCCAATTCTCTGAAATCTTAGTGGAGTCACCAAGAGAAGTTGCAGAATTCAAAGCTCCAAGAAAGTGCAAAATTCAAAAGCAAAGCCAAAGGTCCTAAGCTCCAAAGAAAAGATCCTAATTACATCAAACTAGCGCCTATTTATACACTTTCTATTCTTGGATTTTGGGATTTGGATGGGCTTTTTATTTGGTGAAGAAATGAATTAAATTGGAATTTTAATTGAATTTTCGGCCCAAAATAATAGCTCCCAGGAGGCTGCCCTGCCCTTGTGGAGGGCAGGGCAGAAAATGGTGCTTGGTGCGTGCATGGTGCGGCTTGGTGCGGTCTTGGTGCGCAAAACGCTGCCCTACCCGCGCGGAGGGCAGGGCAGGAAAAATTGGTGCGCCAGATGGGTGCTGTGGTGCGCGCTGGTGCTGCCAGGATCGTGTTGTGGTGCGCGCTGGTGCTGCCAGATTCATTCCTTGGTGCGCCAGACTCGTGCCACACACAAAATGCTGCCCTGCCCTCGCGGAGGGCAGGGCAGTGTTTCCAAAATGAAGTCCCGCGTTCGAATCCTAGCAGAAACACACGCTACTTAATTTCCTTGGCTTTCTTGGCACGGTGATGGCACTTAGTTCCTTGCTTCCTCATGGTCCCGTGTTCAACTCTTGTGGCAAGCATTTGGAGACATTTTCCTTTGATTTTCTCCCCTTGTGAGCCCGATACTGCCCTTGTGGAGGGCAGGGCAACATTTTCTTCTTCTTGATTCCAAGGCACAGATTTGTGCTCTGCCCTTGTAGTGGGCAGGGCAGAGTTGCCTTCTTTGCCTTGTTCCCTTATGTTGCCCTCCTAGAGGGCAGTGTGCCCTCGTGGAGGGCAATGCTTGCCTCCCCCATTGCATGCGGCACACTTCTTCTCTCTTTGACCACACTTTCTTCTCCTTGGGCCACACTTTTCTTTTTTTTTCTTTTCTTCACCTACAATAAACCAAAACAACCACTCAAAGTATCACTAAATTCAAGAGGCTTATAAATCAATTAAAATTCAATTAAAATTAGCTTAAACCTCATGATTTAACATTAATTTCATGGTGGTTGTTTGATTTAAAGAAGTTATGCATTTTCACTCCAAATCACTTACTTAGGATGCAAGAAAGTGCATAAATGCTAACAAAACAAGTGAAATTAGCTTGAAAAATGGGTATATGATGACTTGTCATCAATAGCTAGCCGGCTTAAACTATGTGAGCCGTGGCTAGATCTTTATACTATTATACTCTTATATTTTGTTATATTATATCTATTTCTTGTGCATTAAGTTTGTAGCTTCGTGTGTACATTTTGCACTTTTCAAATACTGTTTTTGAGCTGTATCCTTCATCGGGCTTCTAGAATATATTACTTCTTTCTATATAATATGTATAAGCTTTAGAACTATCGTAACATTTGATTATCCTTTGCTTTACGATGCGAGGTAAGGCTTAGGATAATTAGGGTGTTACATTAACCATCAACAAAATTAACTCAAACAAGCAGCAGCAATTCAGAATATTAATCCCACTAACCCAGAATCACAAAATCACAAAATCAGTATTATACTAACTCAGTAACTCAAAATAGCAAAGCCAGGAACTCAGAATCATAGAATCAGTATTATTAAAAATAATTGAAAACAAGCAAAAATAAATTGATGTACCAGCAGCGATGGAGAAAGGAAGTGACGGCGATGAGATCTTGGATTTTTTAGTGAGTGACGGATTGGCCATCTTCAACATAAACAATGTAGTCAAAAAGGAAGCAAATTAGAATAAATAAAATTAACAAGAAAAATGAAAAATCAAAACTTGTTCCACCCACAACAGAGGAAACAAATAAAAAACTAAAGTGAAAAAGAAAGGAAATCAGTGAAAATAAAGAAGATCACGAAGAAGATGTTGAAGGACGGTAAAGATTGAAGAACTCACGGCGACGGCAAAGAGTCCACGGCGGCACGGGTTCGTTCGCACTACGCGTTGAGAGTGGTGCTCGACACACATACACACACACACAGAGAGAGAGAGAGAGAGAGAGAGAGAGAGAGAGAGAGATGGCTCAGAGACAAAGGCATTTTGATGACGAGAAAGAGGCGGCCGATGACGGCATTGACAGAGGCGGGCTTCACCGCGAACACAGAGTATTGGCAGCTGTTTGCTCTGATATGGTTAGTGATTTCGCCATTTTGGTGAATACTGAGAGTAAGATAGAAGGGAGAGGGGATTGGGGTCTTGGTCTTCTATGCATTTTTCCTTTTTTTTTTTAACTAAAACGACGCCGTTTTATGCTGAATAGAAGAACTGGATCTTCAAAAAATTTAGTCGGTTTTTTGCCGATTTTTTGCAGGCCAATTTTAGATGTTAACTGGACCGACTTATTGACCAGTTTTTGGTTAATCCAGTCGAATCGGCCGGTTCGATCCGATTTTCAGAACATTGCTATAAATACTATAGACTCCATCATTTCTGGTTTAAATTGGCAACTGATTTATCTAAAAGAAATTATTGTTATTATTATTATTATTATTATTATTATTATTATTATTATTATTATTATTATTATTGCATGTCTAGATATTAAAAACAAAATTCTGTCTCAAAACAGACGCCTAAAACATAAATTTTAATGGCACAAAAAAGTTAACATTATAATCTTCGTTAGACATGCATCCATCTTTGTTATCGTTTCCCTCTTTATTTCATTATTTTTGTTTTTTAAAAAAAGAGGTTGACAATTTTAACTAAAAAGTTAGAAAAAAAAAAAAAAAAGAATCAAGTTGCTAGATGTCCAATTTGAACGTCAAATTTGGAGTTTATATTTCAGTGTCGTTTTCATGTTGTTTTGCTGTTTGTTTGAGCATCACATGTCGACCATATAAGAAGACAATTCAGGAAAAGAGGAGTCAAGGTATTTCATGCATAGAACTTTCATGAACAACATCATTAACTGGAGTTGAAAGGAAAAAAAAATTACAATATAACACCATTTTTTTAAATTTTACATATTTAAAAATACTTCAGGAAATATTTCAATGGTACTCTTTTTCTAACCTATTAAACCCTAATTCTAAACCAATTGTTGATTTTATATATATAAAAAATTAGTACCAAAAAAAAAATTTTTTTTTGCTCTCTCGTTTATTCCTACTGCAAAAGACCTTTTGATCTCTCTATTTACTTGCTTATCACTGTTTACTTATTTGACATCTCAATTAAATTGATTAATTTGCATGGTTGTTAAATTTGTTAATTTGATTGATTAGAGAAACTAAAGAGGTGTATGATGGAGATGGGGAGGGAAATGACATTAAATTGAAGGGATATGGGCTTATTGGTTGAAATAGTATGTTCAAAATGATCATCTTTGCCCTCTCTCTTTAATTTATGCTTTATTCTCGAAAAAAAAAAAAATCGGATGGCCATGTTAGCCAGTATGATAGTGCTGGAAAATACGATCTAAATTGTGTGCAGTGGAAATACTAACTTTGTTTTTCATGGAGAATTAACCTCAACGACAGAAAAATAAATTTGACAAAAAAATGTATTCGTGAATAGTAACCGTAGAAATTAATAGTGACTATATACATGTACAGTATAATATGAATAACCGTGTATGTGTCAACAGTGTGTATTATGTCTTTATAAATAGTATTCACTACAAGGAATACGAGAATTAGCAGTGCTTTTTACGTTATTAGCGGTGGTTTTAAATTACTGCGAAATTCAATGCCAACAGTTCGTGAACCGCTCTAGTTTGTGGTGTGGGTAGTTGATTTCGAAGGTAGTTTTCAGCAACAACTGGTATAACTGCCGCTAATTTAATATTTTATCGCAAATAATTTGGTGGTGGTTCAAAATCGCCGCGATATGCTTTTTGTCAGGATTGACCCATGTTTACCGGTGGACACAAAGCGCCTCAATTTTATAACGGTTTTTCAAATTTTGGATGTTTTTAAACTTGTTTTCTGCGGTTTTTAAAACCGTAGTTAATTTCAGTACAAAGTGTTGCAAAAAAATTGGATTTTGTTTTAAAAACTGTACCTGTTTTTCTTAAAATATTATAGATATATTTTTTAATAATTTTTAGATTTTTTTAATATTAAAAATATTATTATTTTTCATTTAAAAATCTAAATTGATGGAAAAAAACTATGAAACAAATTAATATATTTATAAAAATATCAATAAAGTAAATCTCTTGTTAAGAGTTGTATAGTCAAATTAAAAAAAATGTTTGCTTCAAACCAAAATAATTCCAATCCTAATATTCTATTTTTTGCTCTGTCTTTCCATGGAATTCATCCCTACAGCGATGTTTGTTGGCAGTTCCTCACCTTGTCATTGAAATAGATATCTCAGAGAACTCTCCATTGCCTGCCTCTTTTTCTTCACTGCTGCTACTTTATCCTCCATCGCCTTCCTTTTCAACTTCTCGGCTTCCAACTCTGCCTGTAGTTCAAGCAGCTTCCTTTGGGTCTCCTCTATTTGAACTCTGTTGCCCGGCGGATGCGAATTTGGACCAACAATTTGACTAGGAGTCGGTCCGAAACCCACGCCATGTACTCGGTTTCTCTTTTCCAAGAGCTTGAGCAAGGAAATCATTTTGAGACAGCACTCTAGAAGACTCATCCTATTGCTCAATATCTACAATTCTTTCCTACAGACATAAATCAACATACATAAGCCATCGCGAGCTAGAGCATACGATATTAGAGTTTTAACCCAAACTTATAATTGAAACCAACCGGATACAACAATGAAAGACAACGTAGTACTTACACCAATTGTCTTAGCTTCTTCATGGATATAGGATCCATCTTTTCTTTTCTGTATTGCGGTCGATAACTCTTCTTTACTGACTTTCCTCCCTTGTAGTTCCGATTGTAACAATATAAATTATGCCATTATCATATTCCACACAATTAAGAAAAATGTAGACAAATAGATAGTTTAAAGAGTGAATTCAAACGCAAATTACCTCTTCTTCCTTCCGCCTTGCCAAGCTTTTCGAACTGTCAATGTGGGTGTATACTTGTTTGGATTGATTCGCAGCATTTTTCCTACACTTCTCCTATTATGCCATCAGAGATAAGAGTGATTACAAACTAAGTTTATTAGACTTAATACAAGATAAATAGTATTATTGTGTTACAAATGATATACTAGATTACCTGTGTCTCAGGTGTAGCGCGATATCTAAGGAACCATCTCTAATGCTCTCTATCTTGTATCCTTCCAAGACTTCCTTATACTTTTCAAAATAGTTTTTTTGATAGTTCTTCCACTATCTTTATCAAAGTGAAAAATTTGCTGCAAAGATAAATTCAATTTGTTAATAATTGTTAAACGAAGCAGATTTAATTCAACAACGCTATAAACTTTTACTTTTATACATTCATTATAAACCTTGTCTTTAGTAGTATTCTTTTTCTAACTTTTCTCATAGATAAAAAGTTTTTCATAGTCAACACTTAGCAGACCAAGAACTCCACTGAATAGACTAGCTTCATCTCCAATTGGTTGCAGTTCGCTGTTAAACTTGAGTATGATCCTTCTACTGTTAGGCCGCTCCAAAGCCTCCCTCACACTTAAACGAGCTTGCATGATTGTACCATCGGAATCTATAAATAATAAAATAACCTTATATATGTAACCATTGTAGACAAGATGCGAGAAAAAAAAATAGAGTCTAAATAATGTTGAACAAGAAAAATTCAAGATATGTTACTGATGATCTTAACATTCCAAAATTCTGTAGTATTACGTCCTTTGCGCCTTTAAGCTCCAGATGCAACAAAGAGGTTGTCAACGTGTTGATCAAAAGAATCTATCTCATTTGTATTAGTGTCCAAGTCCATCACCTAGCTCTGAGTTCTGAGAACTATTTGTGCTGGTCTATGGAGGAGGCCTTAGTTTACTACGGGGTCGATGGAACAGGCATAAAGTTGTGGGGACCCTATCACCATTGAGCGGGGGAATTAGAAAGTTATCGTGGTGGGAAGATGAAGCTGCAGGCACTCGTGTTTGAGGTTGTTGATATGTAATTTCTAATTTTGATATTTTTCGTGTAACAACCTATTTGAGCCATCTTAAATTCCTAATATAAAGATGAAAAAAATATCACATTCTCTCCAACAACATCAGATGCAGGTAGAATGATAGGCATGGAAGTTATTTTTATTATTAACTTTCTCATACAAAAATAACAACAGCATAAACAATGTAGAGAATAATGCACCATAAGGATACAATTATACAAATAAACCAGAAAATACAATTATACTAATGTGTGAGAATCATTTGTATATTTTCTATGTGATTTATATAGTTTTTCTCTTGATTTGTTATAGGATTTTAGTGGATTAGCCCCATTAGATACTACTTTGAGTTTTGTGGCATTCGATTGATTTCAGGTAGTATTCTGGTGAAGAATTTGTGAAAGAGGCATTAAGAAGTAAAAAAGGACCATGCATACGCATTATCCATGCGTACGCATCACTGGAGCAAAAAGGGAGATCATGCATACGCATGTGCCATGTGTACGTACGACCATAAGAGCCTAGCAATTCCCCTTTGCATAGGTGGCGCTAAACACCACGACTCGCCATTTAGCACCGAAAGCCTCGTACTTCATGCTCAAATTTTGGATGCCTCGCACTAAATGCCCATTCATCGGTGTTTAGCGCCAAGACCACTCTTTTGCGTACAAGGTCCACTGCCTGGGTGGCGCGAAATGCCCAGAACCTAACATTTGGTGCTGAGTGCGTACTAAAGAGATTGGGGACCACACATTGCAACAAAACAACAAGGCTTTTGGAGATTTGATTTTGTAAAAAATCACAAGACTATTAGAAAAGATCTCTTAGGGTTTTATTTAAATTTTAAATCTCTTTTTAATTAGGACTATATAGGATCGAGATCCGCCTTTGTGGGGATCTCTCTTTTCCTAATTTTTATTCCCCATTTTTACACTTTTCTCTTTGCTAGGATTTTCTGCACTATGAGCAACTAAACCTCTATTGTTAAGGTTAGGAACTCTGTTTACTTGAATGGATTAATAAATATTTGTTCTTTTACTTTTGATTAATGTTTTGATTATGGTTTAAGGATTGGTTTTGTTCTTCATTTTAGGAATTAGTGATTATTGGAAAATAACTCTAATTCTACTTGAATTCTATTTGAGTCTTGAAAAAGTTATACCACTAGAATTATAGCTTGAAACCAATTTCTCATAACTTCTAATTATCTGAACTTAATGTGGTACGTGACATATAACTGCATTCTGCTTCGGGATTCTTAGGTTTGTATGGCTTATAAATCAGAATTTGGACTTAACCTTCTGATATAACTGAGTGATCAAGGGATTGACGGTCGGTTATATTAAAGGAGATTAGATTTCCTAGGAATAGGAATTTAATCACCTGGGGTTTGCTATAAACATTATTACTGCATGATCAAGGTAGTTGACATTGAATATTAATCTGGAGATTTAAACATCTCCAAACCCTTAATTTTATTCTCATACCATTTTCTCAATCATTCATTATTTGCTTTCTTACATTATTGTCTACTATGCTATTTGATTTTCAAAACTACCATTTCAATTTGTTTAACTAGAATAGCTAGTCAACCATTGGTTGCTTAGTCCATTAATTCTCGTGGGATTGATACTCACTCACTTGAGTTTATTACTTGATATGACCTGGTGCACTTGTTGGCAAGTTGTGGTGTGAAGTTCTGTACCAAGTTTTGGTGCCGTTGCTAGGGATTAACTGTGACTAACAAATACCAGTTTATTAGTTACCTAGATTAGACCTTTTTCTTTGTTTGAATTTTTGTTTAGTTGTTTTTTTATTTTATTTTATTTTATATTATTTTATATTATTTTAGTTTGAGTTTATTTTTATTACCTTTTAATTTTCGTTTCTTTTAGACCTATTTTCTTTTAATTTTTTGCCCCTTTTGCTTAATTGATTTTAGTTCTTTTTCTTCCACTTTTGTGCATCCCACTGAAATTTTCTTCACTATGACGTTGAGAATTCCCCTTTTCCTTGTCCTATTTGTTTATGTAGAGGAACAAGGATAAAGAGCCTTTTTTGTATGACTTTGAGATTGAAAAGACTCTTCAGAAGCAGAGGAAGCAAGCTAGAGCTCAATAAGTCCGAGAAGTCTTTGGGGACAAGTCCGAAAAGGAAGCTGAATTTATTATGGCTAAGAATACTAAGAATCTTGTGGTCAATAACCCCAACAACGCCCCGCCGGTTAGAAGAACTCTGGGGTCTTATACTAACCACAATCCCAGAAGTTGTGTGGGAAGTATTGTACCCCTGACTGTGCACGCGAACAACTTTGAGTTGAATTTTCAACTTATATCTTTGGTTCAGCAAAATTGTCAGTTCAGTAGAAGCCCGCAGGAGGATCCTAATCTATTCATATCCAATTTTTTGACGATATGTGATGTAGTCAAGACTAATGGAGTTCCTGTGGAGGTTTATAGGTTGATGTTATTCCTTTTTGCTATTAGGGACTAAGCCAGTTAGTGGCTTGAGACACAACCTAAAGAGAGTATAGCAACCTGGACGAATTTGGTTAGTAAGTTTTTAACCAAATTCTTTCTGTTCCAGAGGTTGACTAAGCTGAGAACTGACATTCAGACATTCAAACAGTTTGAAGGAGAGTCTTTCTCTGAATCTTGGGAGAGATACAAGACTATGATAAGGAAGTTTCCTCCGGACATGTTTATGGACTGGGTACAATTACAGATTTTCTATGATGGTATCACTCCGGCTTCTAGACTCTTTTTAGGCAACTCTGCAGGAGGTTTTCTGCATATGAAGACCACCGATGAGGCCTTAAACTTGATAGAGATGGTGTCCAATAATCAGTACCTATATTCATCAGAGAGAACCGTAAAGAAAGGTGTCATGGAGTTGGATGCCTTGGATGCTATTTTGGCTCAGAACAAAGCGAT
Source organism: Arachis stenosperma (assembly GCF_014773155.1). NCBI lineage: Eukaryota > Viridiplantae > Streptophyta > Magnoliopsida > Fabales > Fabaceae > Arachis > Arachis stenosperma. The sequence goes on along the minus strand of NC_080379.1, from coordinate 51,114,920 downwards.
GTCTCAACAAATAGCTGCCATCACTCAACACTTGGGAGGTATGCAAGTCTCCTATGTTGCTATTTAAGATCCTTCTTTTGATATAAGTGGTGGAGTGTGTCAATTTGGAAGCTTTGGTTATGAGCAAGCTCGTCCTGAGCAAGTTAATTATGTGGGTAATTCCTCAAGACTGGCTAATAATGACCCCTTTTTTAAGACATACAACCTGGGATGGAGAAATCACTAAAAATTTGGCTAGAGAAACCAAAATCAAAGTCAAAGGCAATCCGGGTTAAACAACAACAACCAGTTCAACCGAAAAAATCCTTTCAACTAGTAGCACCAATCCTTTCAATCAAAAAATCCAACCTCAGCTGCTCAAGATACCTTAGTATTGGAGGGAATAGCAGAACTATCCAAGTCCACTAACAATTTCATATAGGAGACTAGAGCTTCAATTTGAAACTTGAAAGTTTAGGTGGGCCAGTTCAGTAAGCAAATTGCTGAAAGACCATCCAATACACTCCCCAGTGATACAATTCCTCACCCCAAGAGAGGAATGTAAGGCCGTCTATGTGATAAGTGGAGAAGAAGTGGATGATCCACCTCCCAATGATAGGGAACCGGCTGAGGAAGATACGAAGGAAGCCAAATACCTTGTGGAAATCTCTTTCTCTCTCTCTCTCTTTCTCTCTCTATATGTGCACACCAAGAAGAAGCAACTAAGGGTCACTTTCCCTCAGGAGCCTCAAGGAGAACATAAGAATGAACAACAACTGAAGCTCTTGGAGGTATTTAAAACACTGCACATTAGCACTCCATTTGTTGAAGTTCTTGAACAAATGTCTATGTATATTAATTTCATGGAGGAGCTGTTGTCTGAGAGTGTACCTCTGAGGGGTGATCAAACAGTGGTATTAACCAGAGAGTATAGTGCCATTATTTAGAGGAATTTGCCAAGCAAGATTCCTGACCTAGGGAGTTTCCAAATCCACTATACAATCGGACACAACGCCTTTGAAGGGGGGCAATGTGTGATCTAGGAGCAAGCATCAACTTGATGCCCCTCTCTGTGATGAAAAAGCTGCAGATTCAAGAGGTGAAGCCCACAAGGATAGCTCTTCAATTGGCAGATAAATTTGTAAGGGTGGCACACGGTGTGGTGGAGAATGTGTTTGTCAAGGTGGGAAAGTTCTTCCTTCCAACAGATTTTGTGATTCTTGACATCAAGGAAGATGAAAATTTCTCCATCATTCTGGGAAGACCATTCTTAGCCACTGGGTGTGCTCTCATTGATTTAGAAAGAGGTGAGTTAGTATAGAGGGTGCATAATGAGCACTTAGTCTTTCATGTCTTTAAAACATCACATCACTCCAACAAAAAGGAGAAGTGCATGAAGACTGATTCCACTGCTCAGTTCCTCCCAGAACCACCTGAATACTAAGGTTGGGTTACATTCTAAAGCTTCTATGGTGGACAGTGATAAAACTTCTCCTGACATCAAATCTAAGTTTGGTGTCGGGTGTGCGGTATCACCCAATAAAAGGGCACCCAGGGGATGGAGGAACAAGAAGATCCGCACGAGAGATTTTTTACCAGGATTAAAAGTGGTGTTAACTCACCACCCAACATTATTGTATACAATGAACATGATCCTCTCTCTTGAGAATGTAGAGTTGATTCATGAGGGCACAGGGAGAAGATTCATAGTGAAAGAGGAGGAGCTGAAGTAATATGATCAACCTCCCCCCTAATAGTAGGGGTGAACCATCAAGCTAGTGACGTTAAAGAAGAGCTTGTTGGGAGGCAACCCAATACCTTTAGTATCCTTTAGTTATGTATTGGTCGTTGCAATTTATTTATTTTGTTATCATATTTCTTAGTTTTCCTTGTTTTTAACTAGGTTTGAGTTATGCATTTTGATTAAAATAGGAACAGGTACACTTTGAACAGAGTTGGGAGCCTTGATGAGCTGATGTTGGCTTCAAGAGGTTGGGCATAAATGCCAGCCTCGGGCGTTTAGCACCAAGGAGTACACAAGACGAGGAGAACTTGCTGCCACCCCGGCATTTAGTGCCAACATCTGGCATCTAGCGCCAGGGGTGGTGAATCCTTGGGGAAATTATTGCTAGACCCCTGGCGTTTAGAGCCAGCCTTGGGCGTCTAGCGCCAGGGGTTTCAAAAGAAAAAAGGGGAGTTGGTGCTAAATGCTAAGGGTTCGGCATTTAATGTCAAAGGCATGAATTGGCGTGGAATGGCTTCCGGAGGGGTGGCGCTAAGTGCCCACCACCTAGCATTTAATGGCATGTACGTTGAACCCCCTCCCCCATTTTACTTTGAATTCAAACCACCAACAACTCTCCTTGATTCTTTCCCCCTTCTTCATCCCCAACACACCCCCTTTACCATCAAATCACTCTACTTCTCCATAACCTCTCCCACCATCCCATCAAACACATAATCCCAAAATTCTCTCCTCACCAAACCCATCCCTTCCTCTTCCTTATGATTCCCTCCCATTCCCAATAAAACCACCAACCCCCCTCTATACCACTCCCCAACTGTGGCTCTCTCTCTCTCTCTCTCTCTCTCTCTCTCTCTCTCTCTCCCTTTTCTTTCCCTAACTCTTTTTTATAAATATCCCCACCCCTACCTTATATCCCACACAACAACATTCAATCTTCTTCTTCTCCCTTTCTTCCTCTATATTTATGGCACTCCCCTCACTCTCTTCCCTCTTCTTTTGATTTTCTTCTTCTTGCATTCATTCCACTCCCTACCTTTCTTCCTTTTATTCCTTTCCCCACCAACCACATGGATTTCACCCTCCCTCCCTTGCATATATTTTTCACTTTTTCTTCTTCTATTCTTACCATTTACCGCCACATCTAATCCCACCACCTACCCTTCTTCTTTCTCTTCCAGTTTTACCACCTTAAATGCACGGCCCAACCCTCTTGTCCCTCCCTATTCTCTTTATTTTTGTTTGAGGATGAGCAAAATTTTAAGTTTGGTATTATCACACCGATCATTTTCTATCTTTTCCATCAATGGCACCAAAGGAAGGTAAGTCATCCTCAAGAAAGAGGAATGGCAAGGCACCACAATCCAATGACTATGACTCGAATAGATTCTCCTCCAAGTTACATGAGGAGCAACTTTTTGAGATCACGGTCAAGAAGAAGGTGATTACGGAGGTGAAGTTCGACCTCAAGCAGGATGAATATTTGGAAACTCGTCACCAAATTGAGAAGAGAGATTGACAATTTTTATGCAATCTGTATACCGACGTAGGCCAGCTGAATGTCCGAGAATTCTATGGCAATGCTTGGATCACCTATATGGACCATGTTCAGGGAGTAAATAAGAAGAACTACGAAACATATGTGAGTGAGAACGTCTTAGATTTTAATCCAAGAATGGTTAGAGCTGCCCTACGGCTACCACTTTCGGCTTATGGCTTAGAGACTTATAGTGAGAGGGTGAACCGGGACCGGAGGTACAACAAGGTGCTTGTTAATATTTGCCTCCCGAGAGCTCAGTAGAGGTTGAGTTTGGATGGACAACCAAACCAGTTGAGCCGGCATGACCTCAAGCCAGTTGCTAGGGGGTGGTTTGAGTTCATACAATGCTCTATTATCCCTACTAGCAACCACTGGGAGTGCACAGTGGATAGAGCAATTGGTGCACGAAATTGTGATCATCAATGGCGCCATCAACATGGTACGCTCAATTGCAATCTCAACTCTTTATCACAACTTCGCACATCTAACCAGCAAGTGCACTGGGTCGTCCAAGTAATAAACCTTACGCGAGTAAGGGTCGATCCCACGGAGATTGTTGGTATGAAGCAAGCTATGGTCATCCTGTAAATCTCAGTCAGGAAGATTCAAATGGTTATGGGTGATTTATGAATAAATCATAAAATAAAGATAGAGATACTTATGTAATTCATTGGTGAGAATTTCAGATAACCGAATGGAGATGCTTTGTCCCTTCCATCTCTCTGCTTTCCTACTGTCTTCATCCAATCCTTCTTACTCCTTTCCATGGCAAGCTGTATGTTGGGCATCACCGTTGTCAGTGGCTACAGTCCCGTCCTCTCAGTGAAAATGTTCAACGCGCTCTGTCACAGCACGGCTAATCATCTGTCGGTTCTCAATAAGGTTGGAATAGAATTCATTGATTCTTTTGCGTCTGTCACTAACGCACAGCCTTCAAGAGTTTGAAGCTCGTCATAGTCATTCAATCCTTGAATCCTACTCAGAATACCACAGACAAGGTTTAGACCTTCTGAATTCTCTTGAATGCCGCCATCAATTCTAGCTTATACCACGAAGATTCTGATTAAGGAATCCAAGAGATATCCACTCAATCTAAGGTAGAACGGAGGTGGTTGTCAGGCATACGTTCATAGGTGAGAATGATGATGAGTGTCACGGATCACCACATTCATCAAGTTGAGGAACAAGTGATATCTTAGAACAAGAACAAGCTGAATTGAATAGAAGAACAATAGTAATTGCATTAATACTCGAGGTACAGCAGAGCTCCACACCTTAATCTATGGTGGGAAGAAACTCCACCGTTGAAAATACATAAGAACAAGGTCTAGGCATGGCCGTGAGGCCAGCCCCCAAAACGTGATATAAGATCTAAAGTGATCAAAAGATTCAAAGATCTAAAGATATCAAAGATCCAAAGATGAAAATACAATAGCAAAAGGTCCTATTTGTAGAGAACTAGTAGCCTAGGGTTTACAGAAATGAGTAAATGACATAAAAATCTACTTCCGGGCCCACTTGGTGTGTGCTTGGGCTGAGCATTGAAGCTTTCATGTGTAGAGACTTTTCTTGGAGTTAAACGCCAGCTTTTGTGCCAGTTTGGGCGTTTAACTCCCATTCTTGTGCCAGTTCCGGCGTTAAACGCCGGGCAGTCTTGAGCTGATTTGGAACGCCGATTTGGGCCATCAAATCTCGGGAAAAGTATGGACTATTATACATTGCTGGAAAGCCCAGGATGTCTACTTTCCAACGCAGTTAAGAGCGCGCCAATTGGGTTTCTGTAGCTGCAGAAAATCCACTTCGAGTGCAGGGAGGTCAAAATCCAACAGCATCTGCAGTCCTTTTCATCCTCTGAATCAGATTTTTGCTCAGGTCCCTCAATTTCAGCCAGAAAATACCTGAAATCACAGAAAAACACATAAACTCATAGTAAAGTCCAGAAAAGTGAATTTTAACTAAAAACTAATAAAAATATAATAAAAACTAACTAAACAAACTAAAAACATACTAAAAACAATGCCAAAAAGCGTATAAATTATCCGCTCATCACAACACCAAACTTAAATTGTTGCTTGTCCCCAAGCAACTGAAAATCAAATAAGATAAAAAGAAGAGAATATACAATGAATTCCAAAAACATCTATAAAGATCAGTATTAATTAGATGAGCGGGGCTTTTAGCTTTTTGCCTCTGAACAGTTTTGGCATCTCACTCTATCCTTTGAAATTCAGAATGATTGGCTTCTATAGGAACTCAAAATCCTGGTAGTGTTATTGATTCTCCTAGTTAAGTATGATGATTCTTGAACACAGCTACTTTATGAGTCTTGGCCGTGGCCCAAAGCACTCTGTCTTCCAGTATTACCACCGGATACATACATGCCACAAACACATAATTGGGTGAACCTTTTCAGATTGTGACTCAGCTTTGCTAGAGTCCCCAATTAGAGGTGTCCAGGGTTCTTAAGCACACTCTTTTTGCCTTGGATCACAACTTCATTATTTTTTTCTTTTTCTTTTTCCCCTTTTTTTCTTTTTTTTTTGTATTCACTGCTTTTTCTTGCTTCAAGAATCATTTTTATGATTTTTCAGATCCTCAGTAACATGTCTCCTTTTTCATCATTCTTTCAAGAGCCAACATTCATGAACAACAAATTCAAAAGACATATGCACTGTTTAAGCATACATTCAGAAAACAAAAGTATTGCCACCACATCAAAATAATTAATCTGTTATAAAATTCAAAATTCATGCAATTCTTCTCTTTTTCAATTAAGAACATTTTTCATTTAAGAAAGGTGATGGATTCATAGGACATTCATAACTTTAAGGCATAGACACTAAGACACTAATGCTCATAAGACACAAACATAAATAAAACATAAAGCATAATTTTCGAAAAATAGAAAAATAAAGAATAATGAGATTAAAGAACGGGTCCACCTTAGTGATGGCGGCTTGTTCTTCCTCTTGAAGATCTTATGGAGTGCTTGAGCTCCTCAATGTCTCTTCCTTGCCTTTGTTGCTCCTCTCTCATGATTCTTTGATCTTCTCTAATTTCATGGAGGAGAATGGAATATTCTTGGTGCTCCACCCTTAGTTGTCCCATGTTGGAACTCAATTCTCCTAGGGAGGTGTTGATTTGCTCCCAATAGTTTTGTGGAGGAAAGTGCATCCCTTGAGGTATCTCAGGGATTTCATGATGAGTGGGATCTCTTGTTTGCTCCATCCTTTTCTTAGTGGTATCCATGAGGCCTTGGTCCAACCTTTGATCAAAGTTGACCCTTTTTGAGTTTGAAAGGGACCTCGGGGATCCCTTCTTCTTGGCCACAACTTCATAGAAGTGGTCTTGATGCACCTTTGAGATGAATCTCTCCATCTCCCATGACTCGGAGGTGGAAGCTTTTGCCTTCCCTTTCCTCTTTCTAGAGGTTTCTCCGGCCTTAGGTGCCATAAATGGTTATGGAAAAACAAAAAGCAATGCTTTTACCACACCAAACTTAGAAGGTTTGCTCGTCCTCGAGCAAAAAAAGAAAGAAGATAGTAGAAAAAGAAGAAATGGAGGAGATGGAGGAGGCTTTGTGGTTCGGCCAAGGGGGAGAAGTAGTGTTTAGGTTGTGTGAAAATGAAGGAGTAAAGATGGGTTTATATAGGGGTGGAGAGAGGGGTAGGGTTCGGCCATTATGGGTGGGTTTGGGAGGGAAAGTGGTTTGAATTTGAATGGTGAGGTAGGTGGGGTTTTATGAAGGATGTATGTGAGTGGTGAAGAGAATAGTGGGATTTGATAGGTGAGGGGTTTTTGGGGAAGAGGTGTTGAGGTGATTGGTGAATGGGTGAAGAAGAGAGAGAGTGGTGAGGTAGGTGGGGATCCTGTGGGGTCCACAGATCCTGAGGTGTCAAGGAAAATTCATCCCTGCACCAAGTGGCGAGCAAAAATGCTCTTTATGCCGATTTTGGCGTTAAACGCCGGGCTGGTGCCAATTTCTGGCGTTTAACGCCAGCTTCTTGCCCTTTCCTGGCATTTAACGCCAGTCTTGTGCCCCTTTCTGGCGTTAAACACCCAGAATGGTGCCAGACTGGGCGTTAAGGTAGCGTTTGCTGAAGAGACAGAGACGAAAAGACTGAGACTGAGAGACGGAGACTAAGACAGAAATTGAAATAAATTTCAGTATTCTGTTTGGTGCAAAATTGGAGACAAAAACTAAAACAAGAATAAAACTCTAATTTAATTTGCACAAAGGGTAAAATTAGAATTAATTAATTGAAATGAGGGTATTTTAGGTATAAAATGTTATTAAAGTTTCAGTCTCCATCTCTAAAAATTTTAGTCCCCTGTGTCCCTACTTTTTGGAGGTACTGAAATACTGAAATTTTAGAGACAGAGACAGAAATTTTAGTACCAGTCTCTGAACCAACAAACATAATACTGAGTCTCAGTCTCCCAGTCTCTGTCTCAGTACCTCAAAACAAACGCTACCTAAACGCCCATTTGCTGCCCTTACTGGCGTTTAAACCCCAGCAAGGTTTTCCTCCAGGGTGTGCTGTTTTTCTTTCTATTTTTCATTCTGTTTTTGCTTTTTCAATTGATTTTGTGACTTTCCATGATCATCAACCTACAGAAAACATGAAATAACAAAGGAAAATAGATAAATATAACATTGGGTTGCCTCCCAACAAGCACTTCTTTAATGTCAGTAGCTTGACAATGGGCTCTCATGGAGCCTCACAGATACTCAGAGCAATGTTGGAACCTCCTAACACCAAACTTAGAGTTTGAATGTGGGGGTTCAACACCAAACTTAGAATTTGGTTGTGGCCTCCCAACACCAAACTTAGAGTTTGACTGTGGGGGCTCTGTTTGACTATGTTTTGAGAGAAGCTCTTCATGCTTCCTCTCCATGGTAACAGAGGGATATCCTTGAGCCTTAAACACAAGGGATTCTTCATTCACTTGAATGATCAATTCTCCTCTGTCAACATCAATCACAGCCTTTGCTGTGGCAAGGAAGGGTCTGCCAAGGATGATGGATTCATCCATGCACTTCCCAGTCTCTAAGACTATGAAATCAGCAGGGATGTAATGGTCTTCAATCTTTACCAGAACATCCTCTACAAGTCCATAAGCTTGTTTTCTTGAATTGTCTGCCATCTCTAGTGAGATTCTTGCAGTTTGCACCTCAAAGATCCCTAGCTTCTCCATTACAGAGAGAGGCATGAGGTTTATACTTGACCCCTAAGTCACACAGAGCCTTCTTAAAGGTCATGGTGCCTATGGTACAAGTTATTGAGAACCTTCCAGGGTCCTGTCTCTTTTGAGGTAATCTTTGCCCAGTCAAGTCATCCAGTTCTTTGGTGAGCAAAGGGGGTTCATCCTCCCAAGTCTCATTACCAAATAACTTGTCATTTAGCTTCATGATTGCTCCAAGGTATTTAGCAACTTGCTCTTCAGTGACATCTTCATCCTCTTCAGAGGAAGAATACTCATCAGAGCTCATGAATGGCAGAAGTAAATCCAATGGAATCTCTATGGTCTCATCATGAGCCTCGGATTCCCATGGTTCCTCATTAGGGAACTCATTGGAGGCCAGTGGACGTCCATTGAGGTCTTCCTCAAGTGCGCTCACTACGTCTTCCTCCTCTCCGAATTCGGCCATGTTGATGGCCTTACACTCTTCTTTTCGATTCTCTTCTGTATTGCTTGGAAGAGTACTAGGAGGGAGTTCAGTAACTTTCTTACTCAGCTGACCCACTTGTGCCTCCAAATTCCTAATGGAGGACCTTGTTTCAGTCATGAAACTTTGAGTGGTTTTGATTAGATCAAAGACCATGGTTGCTAAGTCAGAGTGGCTCTGCTTAGAATTCTCTATCTGTTGCTGAGAAGATGATGGAAAAGGCTTGCCATTGCTAAACCTGTTTCTTCCACCATTATTGTTGTTGAAACCTTGTTGAGGTCTTTGTTGATCCTTCCATGAGAGATTTGGATGATATCTCCATGAAGGATTATAGGTGTTTCCATAGGATTCTCCCATGTAATTCACCTCTTCCATTGAAGGGTTCTCAGGATTATAAGCTTCTTCTTCAGATGAAGCGTCCTTAGTACTGCCTGGTGCAGCTTGCATTCCAGACAGACTTTGAGAAATCATATTGACTTGCTGAGTCAATATTTTGTTCTGAGCCAGTATGGCATTCAGAGTATCAATCTCAAGGACTCCTTTCTTCTGATTCATCCCATTGTTCACAAGATTCCTTTCAGAAGTGTACATGAATTGGTTATTTGCAACCATTTCAATGAGTTCTTGAGCTTCTGCAGGCATCTTCTTCAGATGAAGAGATCCTCCAACAGAGCTATCCAATGACATCTTGGACAGTTCAGACAGACCATCATAGAAGATACTTATGATACTCCATTCAGAAAGCATGTCAGAAGGACACTTTCTGATCAATTATTTGTATCTTTCCCAAGCTTCATAGAGGGATTCACCTTCCTTCTGTCTGAAGGTTTGGACTTCCACTCTAAGCTTACTCAATTTTTGAGGTGGAAAGAACTTTGCCAAGAAGGCATTGACTAGCTTTTCCCAAGAGTTCAGGCTTTCTTTAGGTTGTGAGTCCAACCATATCCTAGCTCTGTCTCTTATAGCAAAAGGGAATAGCATAAGTCTGTAGACCTCAGGGTCAACCCCATTGGTCTTAACAGTGTCACAGATTTGCAAGAACTCAGCTAAAAACTGATGAGGATCTTCCAATGGAAGTCCATGAAACTTGCAATTCTGTTGCATTAGAGAAACTAATTGAGGCTTAAGCTCAAAGTTGTTTGCTCCAATGGCAGGGATAGAGATGCTTCTCCCATAGAAGTCGGGAGTAGGTGCAGTAAAGTCACCCAGCACCTTCCTTGCATTGTTGTTGTTTTCGGCTACCATGGGTTCTTCTTCTTTGAAGATTTCTGTTAGGTCCTCTACAGAGAGTTGTGCCTTAGCTTCTCTTAGCTTTCGCTTCAAGGTCCTTTCAGGTTCAGGGTCAGCCTCAACAAGAATGCTTTTGTCTTTGCTCCTGCTCATATGAAAGAGAAGAAAACAAGAAAATATGGAATCCTCTATGTCACAGTATAGAGATTCCTTGAGGTATCAGAGGAAAAGAAAAATAGAAGGAAGAGGTAAAAGAATTTGAACTTATCAAGAAAGATAGAGTTCGAATTGTGCATTGAGGAGTAGTGTTAGTCCATAAATAGAAGGATGTGAGAAGAGGGGAAGAATAAATTAAAAAGATTTTTTTAAAAACATTATGAAAAATACTAATTGATTTTCGAAAACTAAGAGTTGAAAAGAAATTAAGTGATTTTTGAAAAGGATTTTGAAATTAGAAATCAAAAAGATATGATTGAAAACTATTTAAAAAAATTGTGATAAAAAGATATGATTGAAAAGATATAGTTTTAAAAAGATATGATTGAGAAGATATGATTTGAAAAACAATTTAAAAAGATTTGATTTTAAAAATTAATGACTTGGCTAACAAGAAAAGATATGATTCAAACATTAAACCTTTCTCAACAGAAAAGGCAACATACTTGAAATGTTGAATCAAATCATTAATTGTTAGCAAGTATCTTTGAAAAAGAAAGAAATTGATTTTGAAAATATATGATTGAAAGGATATGATTTGAAAAAGATTTGATTTTGAAAAATTTTGAAAACTTGAAAAAAATTTTGAGTTAAAAACAAAATCTTTCCTCTTGTGCCATCCTGGCGTTAAACGCTCAGAATGGTATACATTCTGGCGTTTAACGCCCAAAACACTACCCTTTTGGGCGTTAAACGCCCAGCTAGGTGCCCTGGCTGGCGTTTAAACGCCAGTTTTCCTTCCTCACTGGACGTTTTGAATGCCCAGCCTTTTTCTGTGTAATTCCTCTGCTGTATGTTCTGAATCTTCAATTCTCTGTATTATTGACTTGAAAAGACACAAATAAAAATTTTTTTTGAATTTTTAATGATGAGGAATAATCAAAATGCAACTAAGATCAAATAAACAATGCATGCAAGACACCAAACTTAGAAGTTTGTATACTATTGACACTAACAAAATGAGAATGCATATGAGAAACAACAAAACACACAAGACAAGAGAATTTAAAGATCAGAACAAGGAAATCATTAAGAACAACTTGAAGATCAATGAAGACACATGAATAAATGCAAGAAGAATAGAAACATGCAATTGACACCAAACTTAAAATGAGACACTAGACTCAACAAGAAACATAAAAAATATTTTTGGTTTTTATGATTTTTATAATTTTTTTGGATTTTTTTCAAAAATTGAGTGAAAAAGTAAATAAGGATATCAAAATTCTTAATGAGAATTCCAGGAATCGTGCAATGTTAGTCTAAAGCTTCAGTCTAAAGAAATTAGACATGGCTAGCCAAGCTTCAGCAAGACATTGCATTCAAGAGCTAAATTGATGAGACTCAATCAGCTTTGGTGATGATAAGAACATCACCTTGAAACACTAGAATTCATTCTTAAGAACTCTGAAGAAAAATACCTAATCTAAGCAACAAGATGAACCGTCAGTTGTCCAAACTCAAACAATCTCTGGCAATGGCACCAAAAACTTGGTGTTGTTGCCGGATTAAAACTTGGCACTGTTATTGCAGGGAACAAATGCGAAACTATAGTTAGGACATTTAATTCCCCGGCAACGGCGCCAAAAACTTGGTGCACGAAATTGTGATCATCAATGGCGCCATCAACATGGTACGCTCAATTGCAATCTCAACTCTTTATCACAACTTCGCACAACTAACCAGCAAGTGCACTGGGTCGTCCAAGTAATAAACCTTACGCGAGTAAGGGTCGATCCCATGGAGATTGTTAGTATGAAGCAAGCTATGGTCATCCTGTAAATCTCAGTCAGGCAGATTCAAATGGTTATGGGTGATTTATGAATAAAGCATAAAATAAAGATAGAGATACTTATGTAATTCATTGGTGAGAATTTCAGATAAGCGAATGGAGATGCTTTGTCCCTTCCGTCTCTCTGCTTTCCTACTGTCTTCATCCAATCCTTCTTACTCCTTTCCATGGCAAGCTGTATGTTGGGCATCACCGTTGTCAGTGGCTACAGTCCCGTCCTCTCAGTGAAAATGTTCAACGCGCTCTATCACAGCACGGCTAATCATCTGTCGATTCTCAATCAGGTTGGAATAAAATCCATTGATTCTTTTGCGTCTGTCACTAACGCCCAGCCTTCAGGAGTTTGAAGCTCGTTGGTGGACGAAATTGTGATTCTTGATTAGTGGCTCCTTGGCATATGCCAAAAAGTTAAACTAACTCAACTAACTGATCACTTCCTTTTCACAATTCCGTTCAACTGACCAGCAAGTGTACTGGGTCGTCCAAGTAATACCTTACGTGAGTAAGGGTCGAATCCACAGAGATTATTGGTTTGAAGCAATCAATGTTTATTTTATTTGTCTTAGTTAGGATGTCAACAAAAGTATTTGGGCTACTTGAACAATAGAGTTATTTGTTTATAAAGGATTATGAAATATATTGGAATAATAAAGAGTACTAGCGTTACTTGTTGTGCAGTAATGGAGAATATGTTGGAGTTTTGGAGATGCTTTGTCCTCTGACTTCAACTCTTCCTTGAAATCCTCTTCTCACACGCAGGTTCCTTCCATGGCAAGCTCTTTGTAGGGTGTCACCGTTGTCAGTGGCTACTTCCCATCCTTGCAGTGAAAGCTAATGCACGCACTCTGTCACAGTACGGCCAATCACCGGTTGGTTCCCGCTCCTACTGGAATAGAATCCCTCTTTTGCGTTTGTCACTAACGCCAGCAGGTTAAAGTTTGAAGCACGTCACAGTCATTCAATCCCAGAATCCTACTCGGAATACCACAGACAAGGTTTAGACTTTCCGGATTCTCATGAATGCTGCCATCAATCCGGCTTATACCACGAAGATTCTGTTGGGGAATCTAAGAGATATTCATTCAATCTGATGTAGAACGGAGGTGGTTGTCAGGCACACGTTCATGGGTTGAGGAAGGTGATGAGTGTCACGGATCATCACCTTCTCCACAGTTAAGCGCGAATAAACATCTTAGATAAGAACAAGCGTGTTTGAATGGAAAACAAAGGAATTGTATTAAATCATCGAGACGCTGCAGAGCTCCTCACCCCCAACAATGGAGTTTAGAGACTCATGCCGTCACAAAGTATGTAATTCAGATCTGAAAATGTCATGCGGTACAAGATAAGTCTGTAAAAGTTGTTTAAATAGTAAACTAGTAACCTAGGTTTACAGAAAATTGAATAAACTAAGATAATTGGTGCAGAAATCCACTTCTGGGGCCCACTTGGTGTGTGCTGGGGCTGAGACTAATGCTTTCCATGTGTGGAGGCCTTTCTTGGCGTCAAACTCCAAGTTTTGACGTGTTTTGGGCGTTCAACTCCGGATCATGACGTTTTTCTGGCGTTTAACTCCAGACAGCAGCGTGTACTTGGCGTTCAACGCCAAGTTACGTCGTCAATCTTCGCGCAAAGTATGGACTATTATATATTGCTGGAAAGCCCTGGATGTCTACTTTCCAACGCCGTTGAGAGCGCGCCAATTGGACTCCTGTAGCTCCAGAAAATCCATTTCGAGTGCAGGGAGGTCAGGATCCAACAGCATCAGCAGTCCTTTTTCAGCCTAAGTCAGATTTTTGCTCCGCTCCCTCAATTTCAGCCAGAAAATACCTGAAATCACAGAAAAACACACAAACTCATAGTAAAGTCCAGAAATATGATTTTTGCCTAAAAACTAATATTATTTTACTAAAAACTAACTGAAACATGCTAAAATCTACATGAAATTACCCCCAAAAAGCGTACAAAATATCCGCTCATCACAACACCAAACTTAAACTGTTGCTTGTCCTCAAGCAACTAGATAAATAAAAAAGGATTTAGCAGAAATTAAGAAGTAATAATATTTTAGAGTTTTAAATGAAGTTCATATTCTTATTAGATGAGCGGGGCTTGTAGCTTTTTGTTTCTGAACAGTTTTGGCATCCCCCTGTATCTTTAAATTTTCAGAATAATTGGCATCCTTAGGAACTCAGAATTCAAATAGTATCATTGACTCTCCTAGTGTAGTATGTTGATTCTTGAACACAGTTATTTATGAGTCTTGGCCGTGGCCCTAAGCATTTTGTCTTCCAGTATTACCACCGGATACATAAATGCCACAGACACATAACTGGGTGAACCTTTTCAGATTGTGACTCAGCTTTGCTAGAGTCCCCAGTCAGTGGTGTCCAGAGCTCTTAAGCACACTCTTTTGCTTTGGATCACGACTTTAACCACTCAGTCTCAAGTTTTTCACTTGGACCTTCATGACACAAGCACATGGTTAGGGACAGCTTGATTTAGCCGCTTAGGCCTGGATTTTATTTCCTTGGGCCCTCCTATCCATAGATGCTCAAAGCCTTGGATCCTTTTTACCCTTGCCTTTTGGTTTTAAGGGCTGCTTGGCTTTTATTCCTTTTGATTGTAATTATTTTTTTTTTTTTTGGACTGCTTTTTCTTGCTTCAAGAATCAATTTCATGATTTTTCAGATCATCAATAATATTTTTCGTGTTCCTCATCCTTTCAGGAGCCAATATTCATCAAATTCAAAATACAATTTATGCACTGTTCAAGCATTCATTCAGAGAACAAAAAGTATTGCCACCACATATAATTAATTATAGTCTTTATTACTAAGAACTCATAAATATAGATTACTTCTTTATTCTAAAAAAAATCTACTACTTTATTCATGCCTGATGATGATGAGAAAAATAAATTATAGCTTAATTGAAAATAAAATCAAAATAGATAAACTAATTACTACTAAATATCTCCTAAGGTGAATTTAAAAAAAATGCTATCACTAAGTTAAAGCAGGAAAATTAAAGGGAAAGAAAATTGGAACTTAGCAACCTGTTGTTTTGAGGAGTGGATGCTCCTCTAATTATTCTGAGTGTGGTTCAAGGATTAATTTTTGGCGCTTCAGCTCCCTTATATCACGCCCTTGCTCTTCCTGTTCTTTGAGCAGTTTGCAGAGCATGCTACTTTGATTATTCTGTTCTTCCTTTATTTGGTCCATAGCTTCTTGCAATCTGGAAATAGAAGCCTCAAGATGTTCCCAATATTCGAATTGGGGCAGTTCTGGGAGGGCTTCTTGTGCTCTCCTCTTGGTTGAATCATCTTGTTGCTGTTGTCTGACCATTGATATTCCAGTAATGGGCTTTTCAATTAGGATATATTCAGTTATTCCCATCTTTACTCCAGCATCTTTGCAAAGCATATAAATTAGGCTTGGATAAGCCAATTTGGCGTCCGTAGAATTCTTGTTTGCAATCTTGTATAGCTCACATGAGATCAGCTGATGGACTTCCACTTCTTTTCCTAGCATGATGCAGTGAATCATGACAGCTCTTTTGATGGTAACTTCAGAACGGTTGCTGGTGGGTAATATGGAACGACTAATAAAATCCAGCCAGCCTCTAGCTACTGGTTTTAGATCTTCTCTTTTGAGTTGAACTGGGTTGCCAGTTGTACTGGTAGTCCACTTGGCTCCAGGAACGCATATATCTTCCAAGATCCTGTCTAATCCTTTATTGATCCTCATCATTCTCCTATTAAAGGAGTCTGGGTCATCCTTTAGTTGAGGAATCTTGAATATCTCCCTGATTTTGTCAGCATTGGTATGAATGATCTTTCCTCTGACTACGGTCTTATGGTCAAAGATAGCTGCTCCAATGATTCTTTGCCTTTCTGTCTGCCATAGATTAGCATAGAATTCCTGAACCATGTTCCTTCCTACTTTCGTTTCAGGATTGGCCAGAATTTCCCAATTCCTGTTTCGAATCTGCTCTTGGATCTCCGGATATTCATCTTCTTTCAGATCAAATCTGACTTCCGGGATCACTGATCTATGACTCATTATCTTGTAATAATGATCTGAATGTTCTTTAGTTAAGAACTTCCCTTGATTCCAGAGGGGTTTTGGATTGCTCTTTTCCTTGCCCTTTTGGGTGGTTTGCTTTCCTCTAGGGGCCATGATCAAGAGACACAATAGTTTTTTTGTGATCACGGGTAGAATACACCAAACTTAGAGCTTTGCTTGTCCTCAAGCAAAAGAGAAGAAAGAAGAGGAATAGAAGGAGAGCAATTGTGGAGTGGTGATGGGGAGGGGACGCCGAACACAAGATATAGGGAGGGGGGGTGGGAGATTTTCGAAAAAATAAGAAAAAGATAAGATAGAAGATATGATTTTAAAAGATATGATAAGAAAAAGATATAATTTTTAAAAGAGAAAGATATGAATAATAATTTAAAAGATAAATTTGAAATTTACTTTTGAAAAAGATTTAAAAAAAAAATAATTAAGTTTTGAAAACAATTTTGAAAAGATGATGGATTGGATTTGAAAGCCATTTGTTTTTTTGGGTTAAGATGTATCTAAAACATTTGCAAAATTGGATTTTAGAAATTAGGATAAACATTTTGGAATTGAAAGTGATAATTTAAAATATGTTTATGCAAGGAATCATGAATTGAAACATAAAAATTTTGAGAAAATGCAAAGAAAAACAAAATTGTACCTCCTCCCACCATCCTGGCGTTAAACGCCCACATGGTGCATGGTTTGGGCGTTTAACGCCCATGTGATGCTTCTCATGGGCGTTCAACGCCCATGTGATGCTTCTTTCTGGCGTTGAACGCCAGGAAGTCCTTCTTTACTGGGCGTTTTTCTAAACGCCCAGGATGCTAGCAGATTGGCGTTAAACGCCCAGAAGGTGCATCTTTCTGGCGTTTAACGCCCAGAAGATGCTCCTTTCTGGCGTTTAACGCCCAGAAGGCTACCCTTACTGGCGTTAAACGCCCAGTGGGTGCTTCTTTTGGGCGTTTAACGCCCAAAGTGTTCCTTACTGGCTTTTTCATGCTAGTGAACTTCCAAATTTCTCTGTAACTCTTGGGACTTCAGTAATTTTGTTATTTCACCTTTGAAGATACTTAGACCTAAACCTGTAAAGAAAGAAAATTTATTTAATTAGTAATTAAACTTTGTATATGGCTGGGTTGCCTCCCAACAAGCGCTTCTTTAATGTCATTAGCTGGACTGTTACTGAGTTTTTAATTAAGTCTCAGTCTTGAGCACTCTTGCTCAAAATTTCCTTCAAGATAGTGTTTGACTCTTTGTCCATTAACAATGAACTTTTTGTTGGAGTCACTATCCTGAAGTTCTATGTATCCATATGGTGATACACTTGTAATGACATATGGACCTCTCCACCGGGATTTTAATTTCCCAGGGAATAATTTGAGCCTTGAATTAAATAACAGAACTTTTTGTCCTGGCTCAAAGACTCTGGATGACAATTTCTTATCATGCCATCTTTTTGCTTTCTCTTTGTAAATTTTTGCATTTTCGAAAGCATTGAGTCTAAATTCCTCTAGCTCATTTAACTGGAGCAATCGTCTTTCTCCAGCTAACTTGGCATCAAGGTTCAGGAATCTGGTTGCCCAGTAGGCCTTGTGTTCCAGTTCCACTGGCAAGTGACATGCCTTTCCATACACAAGCTGGTATGGAGAGGTCCCTATAGGGGTCTTAAATGCTGTTCTGTATGCCCACAGAGCATCATCCAAACTTCTTGCCCAATCCTTTCTACGGTTAATTACAGTCCGTTCCAGGATTCTTTTGAGTTCTCTATTTGAGACTTCAGCTTGCCCATTAGTTTGTGGATGATATGGAGTAGCTACCCTGTGGTTGACTCCATAACGTACCAGAGCAGCATAAAGCTGTTTATTACAGAAATGGGTGCCCCCATCACTGATTAGCACTCTAGGGATACCAAATCTGCTGAAGATATGTTTCTGGAGGAATTTCAACACTGTTTTAGTGTCATTAGTGGGTGTTGCAATAGCCTCCACCCATTTGGATACATAATCCACTGCCACCAGAATATAAGTGTTTGAGTATGATGGTGGGAAAGGTCCCATGAAGTCAATGCCCCATACGTCAAACAACTCAATCTCCAAGATTCCTTGTTGAGGCATGGCATAACTGTGAGGCAGGTTGCCTGATCTCTGGCAATTATCACAGTTAAGTACAAATGCTCGGGAATCTTTATAGAGAGTAGGCCAGTAGAAGCCACTTTGGAGGACTCTTGTGGCTGTCCGTTCACTTCCAAAATGTCCTCCATACTGTGATCCATGGCAATGCCAAAGGATCTTCTGTGCTTCTTCTTTAGGCACACATCTACGGATTACTCCGTCTGCACATCTCTTAAAGAGATATGGTTCATCCCAGAGATAGTATTTTGCATCTGTGATTAATTTCTTTGATTGCACCTTACTGTACTCCTTGGGTATGAATCTCACTGCCTTGTAGTTTGCAATGTCTGCAAACCATGGCACTTCCTGGACGGCTAGTAATTGCTCATCCGGAAAGGTTTCAGAAATTTCAGTGAAAGGGAGGGACGCCCCTTCCACTGGTTCTATTCGGGACAGGTGATCTGCTACTTGATTTTCTGTCCCTTTTCTGTCTCTTATTTCTATATCAAACTCTTGCAGAAGCAGCACCCATCTGATGAGTCTGGGTTTTGAATCTTGCTTTGTGAGTAGATATTTAAGAGCAGCATGATCAGTGTACACAATCACTTTTGATCCTACTAAGTAGGATCTGAATTTGTCAATGGCGTAAACCACTGCAAGTAGCTCTTTTTCTGTGGTTGTGTAATTCTTCTGTGCATCATTTAGCACACGGCTGGCATAGTAAATGACATGCAGAAGCTTGTCATGCCTTTGCCCTAACACTGCACCAATGGCATGGTCACTGGCATCACACATTAGTTCAAATGGTAATGTCCAGTCTGGTGCAGAGATGATTGGTGCTGTAACCAATTTAGCTTTCAGAGTTTCAAATGCCTGTAGACACTCCTCATCAAAGATAAATGGCGTGTCTGCAGCTAGCAGGTTGCTCAGAGGTTTGGCGATTTTTGAAAAATCCTTTATAAACCTCCTATAGAACCCTGCATGCCCCAGAAAGCTTCTGATTGCCTTAACATTAGCAGGTGGTGGTAATTTTTCAATTACTTCTACCTTAGCTTGGTCCACCTCTATCCCCTTGTTCGAAATTTTGTGCCCAAGGACAATTCCTTCAGTCACCATAAAGTGACATTTTTCCCAGTTTAAAACCAGGTTAGTCTCTTGGCATCTTTTCAGAACAAGTGCTAAATGGTTAAGGCAGGAGCTGAATGAGTCTCCAAATACTGAAAAGTCATCCATGAAGACTTCCAGAAATTTTTCCACCATATCAGAGAAAATTGAGAGCATGCACCTCTGAAAGGTTGCAGGTGCATTGCACAGGCCAAATGGCATCCTTCTGTATGCAAATACTCCAGATGGACATGTGAAGGCCGTTTTCTCCTGATCCTGGGGGTCTACTGCAATTTGATTATAACCTGAATATCCATCCAGGAAGCAGTAGTATTCATGACCTGCTAGTCTTTCTAGCATCTGGTCTATGAATGGTAAAGGAAAATGATCCTTTCTGGTGGCTGTATTGAGTCTTCTGTAATCAATGCACATACGCCACCCTGTAACTGTCCTTGTAGGAACCAGTTCATTTTTTTCATTATGAACCACTGTCATGCCATCCTTCTTAGGGACAACTTGAACAGGGCTCACCCAGGGGCTGTCAGAGATAGGATAAATAAGCCCAGCCTCTAGTAATTTAGTGACCTCTTTTTGCACCACTTCTTTCATAGCTGGGTTCAGCCGCCTTTGTGGTTGAACCACTGGCTTGGCGTCATCCTCCAACAAGATTTTGTGCATGCATCTGGCTGGGCTAATGCCCTTAAGATCACTAATGGACCACCCAAGAGCTGTCTTGTGCGTCCTTAGCACTTGAATTAGTGCTTCCTCTTCCTGTGGCTCTAAGGTAGAGCTTATAATTACAGGAAAGGTTTCACCTTCTCCCAGAAATGCATATTTCAGGGATGGTGGCAATGGTTTGAGCTCGGGTTTTGGAGGTTTCTCCTCTTCTTGAGGGATTTTCAAAGGTTCTATTATCTTCTCTGATTCCTCCAAATCAGGCTGAACATCTTTAAAGATGTCCTCTAGCTCTGATTCGAGACTCTCAGCCATATTGACCTCTCTTACTAGAGAATCAATAAGATCAACACTCATGCAGTCATTTGGGGTGTCTGGATGTTGCATGGCTTTAACAACATTCAACTTGAACTCCTCCTCATTGACTCTCAAGGTTACTTCCCCTTTTTGGACATCAATGAGGGTTCGGCCAGTTGCTAGGAAAGGTCTTCCTAGAATGAGAGTTGCACTCTGGTGCTCCTCCATTTCCAGCACCACAAAGTCAGTAGGAAAGGCAAATGGCCCAACCTTGACAATCATGTCTTCAATCACGCCTGATGGGTATTTAATGGAGCCATCAGCAAGTTGAAGACATATCCTGGTTGGTTTGATTTCTTCAGTTAAACCAAGCTTTCTGATAGTAGATGCAGGTATTAGGTTGATACTTGCCCAAGGTCACATAAAGCTTGCTTGGTGCAATTACCTTCTAATGTGCATGGTATCATAAAGCTCCCAGGATCTTTAAGCTTCTCAGGTAAGCTTTTTAGAATGACTGCACTACATTCTTCAGTGAGGTAAACCTTTTCAGTCTCCCTCCAATCCTTCTTATGACTTAAGATCTCTTTCATGAACTTAGCATAAGAGGGTATTTGCTCAAGTGCTTCTGCAAACGGAATCTTTATTTCAAGAGTCCTGAGATAGTCTGCAAAGCGGGCAAATTGCTTATCTTGTTCCGCTTGGCGGAGTTTTTGAGGATAAGGCATTTTGGCTCTGTATTCCTCAACCTTAGTTGCTGCAGGTTTATTACCTACAGAAGTGGGTTGGGAAGCCTTGTTATCAGCACTTGTATGTGACTGATTCCCTACTGGCATTTGAATGCCAGAGGTAGGAGCTGGAGTGGCGTTAGACGCCACTTCCTTGCTTGTTACTGGCGTTTGAACGCCAGAACCATGCTCCTTTTGGGCGTTCAACGCCAGATTCAAGCTTGTTTCTGGCGTTGAACGCCAGGAATCAGCATGGTCTGGGCGTTCAGCGCCAGCTTTATCCCTTTCTGGGCTCTGCTTGTCCTCAGAGGGATTTTGATTAGCTATTCGTTCATGTCCTTGCTTCTTGCTGCTTTGAAGTGAGGTATTTAATGTTTTCCCACTTCTTAATTGAACTGCTTGGCATTCTTCTGCTATTTGTTTTGACAGTTGTTTTTCTGTTTGCTTTAATTGCACTTCCATGTTCCTGTTTGCCATTCTTGTTTCCTGTAATATCTCCTTGAATTCGGCTAGCTGCTGAGTTAGAAAGTCTAATTGCTGATTAAATTCATTAGCCTGATCCACCGGACTGAGTTCTGCAGTTACTGTTTTAGCTTCTCCTTTCATGGAAGATTCACTGCTTAGATACATATGCTGATTTCTGGCAACTGTATCAATAAGCTCTTGAGCTTCTTCAATTGTTTTTCTCATGTGTATAGATCCACCAGCTGAGTGGTCTAGAGAAATCTGAGCTTTTTCTGTAAGCCCATAGTAGAAGATGTCTAATTGCACCCATTCTGAAAACATTTCAGAGGGGCATTTTCTTAGCATCTCTCTGTATCTCTCCCAAGCATCATAAAGGGATTCATTATCTCCTTGTTTGAAGCCTTGGATGTTTAGCCTTAGCTGTGTCATCCGTTTGGGAGGGAAATAGTGATTCAGGAATTTTTCTGACAGCTGTTTCCATGTTTTTATGCTGTTCTTAGGCTGGTTATTTAACCACCTCTTAGCTTGATCTTTTACAGCAAATGGAAATAGTAGTAATCTGTAGACATCCTGATCCACTTCCTTATCATGTACTGTATCAGCAATTTGCAGAAATTGTGCCAGAAACTCTGTAGGTTCTTCATGTGGAAGACCAGAATACTGGCAGTTTTGCTGCACCATGATAATGAGCTGAGGATTCAGCTCAAAGCTACTAACTCCAATGGAGGGTATACAGATACTACTCCCATATGAAGCAGTAGTGGGGTTAGCATATGACCCCAAAGTCCTCTTGGACTGTTCATTCATATTGTCTTGTCCATTCATACTTACTTCCATAATGGAATACAAGAGATAATTTATATGTTGATATTATTTATTTTCTAGTAGTGGAATAAATAAAAATGGAATATATAAAAAAAATATTTTGAAAATATTTTGTGAAAAATTTTTCGAAAAATTTGAAATTGAAATTTGAATTTTATAAAAAAAAAATTTCGAAAAAGTAGTTTTAAAATTGGTTAGAAAATAAAATTTTTTTTTTTTGAATTTTGAATTTTATGATGAAAGAGAAAAACACACAAAAGACACAAGACTTAAAATTTTTAGATCTAATGCTCCTTATTTTTCGAAAATTTTTGGAGGGAAAACACCAAGGAACACCAAACTTAAAAATTTTAAGATCAAGACACAAGAAAAACTCAAGAACACTTTGAAGATCCACAAGAACACCAAGAACAAAAGTAAGAACACCAAACTTAAAAATTTTAGAAAACTTTAATAAAATTTTCGAAAATTATATTAAAACTAACAAGAAAACACCAAACTTAAAGTTTGGCACAGGATTAAATCAAGAAAAATTATTTTTAAAAAAGATTTTAAAAAGAAGATACCCAATTGCCAAGAACATAAGCCAACGCTCTAGCCAACTGAGTTAAAAATGTAACGTGTTTTAACGATGTATAAATTTTTTTTTGTGGATAAAAGTATAATAATTTTTTTTAAAAGTTAATGTTTTGAAAAAGCACAAGAAAAACAAGAAAAGACACAAAACAAGAAAAACTCAAGATTAAACAAGAAAAATAACCAAGAACAACTTGAAGATCAATGAAGAACAAGAACACTAACACGAAAATTTTAAAGAAAATATAAAATATGCAATTGACACCAAACTTAGAACAAGACACTAGACTCACGAAAAACTAACAGTTAATAAGGAAAAAGTAATATTTTCGAAAAATATTTTTGAAAAGGGAATAAAAGACTCAAATTTAATGACTCTGTAACATCAATACTATATTCCTAATCTAAGAAATAAAATAAGCCTTCAATTGTTCAAACTCAATAATCCCCGGCAACGGCGACATAACTTGGTGGACGAAATTGTGATTCTTGATTAGTGGCTCCTTGGCATATGCCAAAAAGTTAAACTAACTCAACTAACTGATCACTTCCTTTTCACAATTCCGTTCAACTGACCAGCAAGTGTACTGGGTCGTCCAAGTAATACCTTACGTGAGTAAGGGTCGAATCCACAGAGATTATTGGTTTGAAGCAATCAATGTTTATTTTATTTGTCTTAGTTAGGATGTCAACAAAAGTATTTGGGCTACTTGAACAATAGAGTTATTTGTTTATAAAGGATTATGAAATATATTGGAATAATAAAGAGTACTAGCGTTACTTGTTGTGCAGTAATGGAGAATATGTTGGAGTTTTGGAGATGCTTTGTCCTCTGACTTCAACTCTTCCTTGAAATCCTCTTCTCACACGCAGGTTCCTTCCATGGCAAGCTCTTTGTAGGGTGTCACCGTTGTCAGTGGCTACTTCCCATCCTTGCAGTGAAAGCTAATGCACGCACTCTGTCACAGTACGGCCAATCACCGGTTGGTTCCCGCTCCTACTGGAATAGAATCCCTCTTTTGCGTTTGTCACTAACGCCCAGCAGGTTAAAGTTTGAAGCACGTCACAGTCATTCAATCCCAGAATCCTACTCGGAATACCACAGACAAGGTTTAGACTTTCCGGATTCTCATGAATGCTGCCATCAATCCGGCTTATACCACGAAGATTCTGTTGGGGAATCTAAGAGATATTCATTCAATCTGATGTAGAACGGAGGTGGTTGTCAGGCACACGTTCATGGGTTGAGGAAGGTGATGAGTGTCACGGATCATCACCTTCTCCACAGTTAAGCGCGAATAAACATCTTAGATAAGAACAAGCGTGTTTGAATGGAAAACAAAGGAATTGTATTAAATCATCGAGACGCTGCAGAGCTCCTCACCCCCAACAATGGAGTTTAGAGACTCATGCCGTCACAAAGTATGTAATTCAGATCTGAAAATGTCATGCGGTACAAGATAAGTCTGTAAAAGTTGTTTAAATAGTAAACTAGTAACCTAGGTTTACAGAAAATTGAATAAACTAAGATAATTGGTGCAGAAATCCACTTCTGGGGCCCACTTGGTGTGTGCTGGGGCTGAGACTAATGCTTTCCACGTGTGGAGGCCTTTCTTGGCGTCAAACTCCAAGTTTTGACGTGTTTTGGGCGTTCAACTCCGGATCATGACGTTTTTCTGGCGTTTAACTCCAGACAGCAGCGTGTACTTGGCGTTCAACGCCAAGTTACGTCGTCAATCTTCGCGCAAAGTATGGACTATTATATATTGCTGGAAAGCCCTGGATGTCTACTTTCCAACGCCGTTGAGAGCGCGCCAATTGGACTCCTGTAGCTCCAGAAAATCCATTTCGAGTGCAGGGAGGTCAGGATCCAACAGCATCAGCAGTCCTTTTTCAGCCTAAGTCAGATTTTTGCTCCGCTCCCTCAATTTCAGCCAGAAAATACCTGAAATCACAGAAAAACACACAAACTCATAGTAAAGTCCAGAAATATGATTTTTGCCTAAAAACTAATATTATTTTACTAAAAACTAACTGAAACATGCTAAAATCTACATGAAATTACCCCCAAAAAGCGTACAAAATATCCGCTCATCACTCGTCACAGTCATTCAATCCTTGAATCCTACTCAGAATACCACAGACAAGGTTTAGACCTTCTGGATTCTCTTGAATGCCGCCATCAATTCTAGCTTATACCACGAAGATTCTGATTAAGGAATCCAAGAGATATCCACTCAATCTAAGGTAGAACGGAGGTGGTTGTCAGGCACACGTTCATAGGTGAGAATGATGATGAGTGTCACGGATCACCACATTCATCAAGTTGAGGAACAAGTGATATCTTAGAACAAGAACAAGCTGAATTGAATAGAAGAACAATAGTAATTGCATTAATACTCGAGGTACAGCAGAGCTCCACACCTTAATCTATGGTGTGTAGAAACTCCACCGTTGAAAATACATAAGAACAAGGTCTAGGCATGGCCGTGAGGCCAGCCCCCAAAATGTGATCTAAGATCTAAAGTGATCAAAAGATTCAAAGATCTAAAGATATCAAAGATCCAAAGATGAAAATACAATAGCAAAAGGTCCTATTTGTAGAGAACTAGTAGCCTAGGGTTTACAGAAATGAGTAAATGACATAAAAATCCACTTCCGGGCCCACTTGGTGTGTGCTTGGGCTGAGCATTGAAGCTTTCATGTGTAGAAACTTTTCTTGGAGTTAAATGCCAGCTTTTGTGCCAGTTTGGGCGTTTAACTCCCATTCTTGTGCCAGTTCCGGCGTTAAACGCCGGGCAGTCTTGAGCTGATTTGGAACGCAAGTTTGGGCCATCAAATCTCGGGCAAAGTATGAACTATTATACATTGCTGGAAAGCCCAGGATGTCTACTTTCCAATGCAGTTGAGAGCGCACCAATTGGGTATCTGTAGCTCCAGAAAATCCACTTCGAGTGCAAGGAGGTCAGAATCCAACAGCATCTGCAGTCCTTTTCAGCTTCTGAATCAGATTTTTGCTCAGGTCCCTCAATTTCAGCAAGAAAATACCTGAAATCACAGAAAAACACACAAACTCATAGTAAAGTCCAGAAAAGTGAATTTTAACTAAAAACTAATAAAAATATAATAAAAACTAACTAAAACAAACTAAAAATATACTAAAAATAATGCCAAAAAGCGTATAAATTATCCGCTCGTCAGCAATCATGATCCACTATATCATGATTGGCTATGAGATGGCGGTGGAGGACAACATTCCACAACAGATTTATCATATCGCCTCTAACACCAACACACATGCCAAGTTGGCATTCTCTCATCTCATCTACTAGCTTTGTGTGGTCGTTGGGATATGTGGTGTACGAAATTGTGATCTCAATGGTGCCAACAACTTGGTACGCACAATTGTAATCTCAACTCTTTTTCACAACTTTACACAACTAACCAGCAAGTGCACTAAGTCGTCCAAGTAATAAACCTTACGTGAGTAAGGGTTGATCCCACGGAGATTGTCGGCTTGAAGCAAGCTATGGTCATCTTGTAAATCTCAGTCAGGCGGATTCAAATGGTTATGAAGTTTTGATAATTAAAAGATAAATAAAACATAAAATAAGATAGAGATACTTATGTAATTCATTGGTGGGAATTTCAGATAAGCGTATGGAGATGCGTTAGTCCTTCTGAATCTCTGCTTTCCTACTGTCTTCATTCAATCATTCATACTCCTTTCCATGGCAAGCTGTATGTAGGGGATCACCGTTGTCAA
Source organism: Arachis stenosperma (assembly GCF_014773155.1). Taxonomy (NCBI): domain Eukaryota; kingdom Viridiplantae; phylum Streptophyta; class Magnoliopsida; order Fabales; family Fabaceae; genus Arachis; species Arachis stenosperma. The sequence goes on along the minus strand of NC_080379.1, from coordinate 51,088,137 downwards.
TGGCTACCATCCGTCCTTTCAGTGAAAATGGTTCAACTACGGGTTACGTAGGACTAATCATCTGTCGGTTCTCACTCGTGTTGGAATAGGATCCAATGATCCTTTTGCGTCTGTCACCACGCCCAACAGTCATGAGTTTGAAGCTCGTCACAGCCATCCCATCCTAGATCCTACTCGAAATACCACAGACAAAGTTTAGACTTTTCAGATCTCAAGAATGCTGCCAATTGATTCTAGCTTATACCACAAAGACTTTGTTCTCATGAAATGGAAGGCTCTATTGTCAGGAGAGGCAACCATGCGTCATGGACCAGGAATCCAAGAAATATGCATTCAAGCTTGTTTTCATGTAGAATAGAAGTGTTTGTCAGGCACGCATTCATAAGTTGAGAATGGTGATGAGTGTCACATAATCATCACATTCATCATGTTCTTGTGTGCGAATGGATATCTTAGAACAAGAATAAGCATGAATTGAATAGAAAACAGTAGTAATTGCATTAATACTCGAGGAACAGCAGAGCTCCACACCTTAAGCTATGGTGTGTAGAAACTCCACCGTTGAAAATACATAAGTGATGATGGTCCAGGCATGACCGTGAGGCCAGCCCCCAATGTCTAAGGAAAAATGTTCCAAAAGATGATCTAAGGATAATTCAAAGATTCAAAAGATCCAAAAATCTGAGTACAATAGTAAAAAGTTCTATTTATACTAAACTAGTTACTAGGGTTACAGAGATAAGTAAATGATGCAGAAATCCACTTCCGGGCCCACTTGGTGTGTGCTTGGGCTGAGCATTGAAGCTTTCAAGTGTAGAGACTTCTCTTGGAGTTAAACGCCAATTTGCATCCTGTTTTGGGCGTTTAACTCTAGCTTGTAACCTGTTTTTGGCGTTTAACGCCAGAATAGGGCAGGAAGTTAGCATTTGAACGCCAGTTTGCATCGTCAAAACTCGAGCAAAGTATGGACTATTATATATTGTAGGAAAGTCCTGGATGTCTACTTTCCAACGAAATTGAGAGCGCGCCATTTAGGTTTCTATAGCTCCAAAAATTATATTTCGAGTGCAGGGAGGTCAGAATCCAACAGCATCGGCAGTCCTTTTTTAGCCTCTGAATCAGATTTTTGCTCAAGTTCCTCAATTTCAGCCAAAAAATACCTGAAATCACAGAAAAACATACAAAATCATAGTAAAATCCAGAAATGTGAATTTTGCTTAAAAACTAATAAAAATATACTAAAAAGTAGCTTGATCTTACAAAAAACCACCTAAAAACAATGTCAAAAAGCGTATAAATTATCCGCTCATCACAACATCAAACTTAAATTGTTGCTTGTCCCCAAACAACTGAAAATCAAATAGGATAAAAAGAAGAGAATATACAATGAGTCTCGCAATATCAGTGAAACTTAGTCCCAATTAGATGAGCGGGGCTAGTAGCTTTTTGCTTCTGAACAGTTTTGGCATCTCACTTTATCCTTTGAAATTTAGAATGATTGGCATCTATAGGAACTCAGAATTTTAGATAGTGTTATTGATTCTCCTAGTTTAGTATGTTGATTCTTGAACACAGCTACTTTATGAGTCTTGGCCGTGGCCCTAAGCACTTTATTTTTCAGTATTATCACCGGATACATAAATGCCACAGACACATAACTTGGTGAACCTTTTCACGATTTTAGAGGTGTCCAGAGTTCTTATGCACACTCTTTTTGCTTTGGATCATGATTTTAACCACTCAGTCTCAACCTTTTCACTTGGACCTTCATGCCACAAGCACATGGTTAGGGACATCTTGATTTAGCAACTTAGGCCTGGATTTTATTTCTTTGGGCCCTCCTATCCATTAATGCTCAAAGCCTTGGATCCTCTTTACCCTTGCCTTTTGATTTAAATGGCTATTGGCTTTTTTCTGCTTGGTTTTTCTTTTTCTTTTTCTCTTTTTTTTTGCCATTCTTTTTTTTTTTGCTAGTTTTTTCTTTTTCACTGCTTTTTCTTACTTCTAGAATCAATTTCATGATTTTTCAGATTATCAATAACATTTCTCTTTGTTCATCATTCTTTCAAGAGCCAACAATTTTAACATTCATAAACTTCACTATCCGGTATTTTAATTTTTTATATATTCAAAAATAAGATAAAAACTTAAAATTCATACCTAAATTAAAATACATAAGATTCATACAATGTCAAATAACTTAAATTAAAAAACTTAATGTTTGATCTCTACAAATTTAACACTATAATAAAGAAATTGCATCATTAAATATAAAAGAGTCTTTAAATCTTCAATCTTTATTCTTGATTACTTTGTGTGTCTTCTCTAGCATTACTAGCTATGAAATTATTTTAAAGAACCTGCATTTAAAATATTGAAAAACTAAGCAAACCATATAGAACCTTTAACAAATAGGTATACTTTATACATCCCATATCAAAAATAGATAATCAGTTAATTAGATTTGCTGTATCACTAAAATGAATAATCAGTTAATCAGATTTCAATAATATGGTCCACTAAATACAAACTCAAAAAAGAATATGGTCCACTAAAATGAATAATCAATTAATCAGATTTCAACAAAAAATCAACATAACACAACACAACACAGATTCTTCTACCTAACGTCCGATAGGGGCTCAGAATTTTGCCCCTTACAGTGAACTTCTTGCCTGTGCTTTCATGGATGAGTTCCACGTGTTCTAAAGACTGGATCTTGTTCACAGTATGTGGAATGACTGGGTTGTTAGTGAAGACAACTCTTATGCTAGGTGAGAGGCCTTCATTGGGGATTTTCTTATCCCTCCAGCCTTTAGGTACCTTCTTTTTAGTACCTTTATTCTCAGTGCTTGACAATGGCTGCCCAATACCAAACTTAGAATTGGTGTCTAGGAGCTCTATATAGCTTTGCATCGGGAGAGAGGGTTGGCACACTAAGTGTTGCACAATTGTCTCTCTTTTGTCAGAGTGAGAGTTAGGGCTAAGTATCTTGAATAAGATACAGTCCTCATGTAATTGCAGGACTAGATCTCCCCTTGCTACATCAATGATGGCATTGGCAGTGGCTAGGAAGGGTATCCTAAGGATGATGGATTTATCCTTTTCTTCCCCAGTATCCAAGATTATAAAGTCTGCAGGGATGTAAAAGTTTTCAACCTTTACTAGGATGTCTTCCACTAAACCATATGCCTATTTCATTGACTTGTCTGCCATCTCTAGTGAAATTCTTGTAACTTGCACCTCAAATATTTCCAGTCTCTCTATTACAGAAAGTGGCATGAGGTTTATGCTTAACCCTAGGTCACACAGAACCTTCTCAAAGGTAATGGTGCCTACGGTGCAAGGAATTAGGAAGCGTCTGGGATCTGGCAGCTTCTGAGGTAGTTTCTTTTCAACTAAGGCATTGAGTTCCTTGGTGACCGGTGTTCAAATCCAAACCGATCCAAATTAAACCGCTCATCCAATCCAATCTAAACCAAAAACTGATTAAAACCGTACTAATTCAGATTTGATTGGATTCTATTTTTTGCAAACCGCTGGATCGGATTAGATTTCAGATCTAATTTTCATAACCGATCCAATCCAATCCAAACCGCAAAATGTACTATAATAATATTATTTTATTATTATATTTACAATTATACTTATAATACGTTCAATTTTTATACATTTTTATATTATTTATGTATTATTATTATTTAATAAATATTTTATGTTCAAAATGTTATTTATTAATTTATTTTAACTAACCTATAATTTTATTTCTATTGTTATGTTATTGTTGGCTTTTGAAGATATGTTGAGACTTGTTATGTCATTGTTGATTATTTAAAATTTGATGTTGAGACTTGTTATATGTATTTAATTTTTTTAATTTATAAAACTGCAAATCCAATCCAATCCAAACCGCTTGAAATTGGATCAGATCGGATCAAATTTTTTTTAAAATAGCATCCAATCCAAACCGGAGTGCAAGTAAAATTAGTGTTCGGATCGGATAAATTTTTTACTCTAAACCGATCCAAACCGCACCGCAAACATCCCTACCACTGGAGGTTCTTCCTCCAATGTCTTTGTTCCAAATAACTTGGCATTTAGTTTCATGAGGATTCCTAGGTAACAAGCAACTTGCTCCTAGGAGCAATGATCTTCATAATTCATAATTTCTAGCAAGGCATTCAGTATGGGGAGCTCCCAGTGAGATATCCAAAAGAAATAGAAGAAAATAAATGGAGAATTCAAAAATTAAAGAGGAAAAAGAATTAAAAAAATTAAGATAATAAATAAATAATAAATAAAAATGGAAAAATTAATTAGAAAATTCGAAAATAAAATAAAAAATTAGAAAGAAAGGGATTTAAAAATTTTTGAAAGTCAAAAAGAAAAACAAACAATTAACTAACCAAATTTGAAAAGAGAGATAACAAATTTGATTTTGAAAATTTTTGAAATTCAAAAAGATAAAGTCAAACAAAAAGATTTGAAATTTGAATTTGAAAAGAAAGAAAGGATTTGAAATTTAAAATTTAAAATCTAAAAGAAAGAGTCAAACTAGATAAGATAAGATTTAAAAATTTAAAATTTTAAAGATTTGAAATTCAAATTTGAAATTTTAAAGATCAAAAATCTAGAAAGATAAGATTTGAAAAGATTTTATTTTGAAAATTTTTAAATTTGAATTTTGAAAAAGATTTGATTTTGAAATTTGAAATAGATTTAAGATAAGATAAAGATTTTGAAATTTAAATTTTAAAATTTGAATTTAAAATAAGATAAGTGTTCCGAGGGTTACCTGAAACGTGCAGCTCGGTCGTCTTAGGGAGGCCCGAGATGGGGGGATTGATGACCCGAGCTTGGTATGCCGAGTGGTTGGTGGTGGTACCTGCAATGACACTCCGATGCTTAAGTTAGCATGGGTCCAAGCAGATATTGAGTAGAATTAGAGTATGAGTTATACCTGGGTGCTCCAGTGTATTTATAGTAGTTGGCCATGATCTTCCCTGGATAAGATATTCTTATCTTATCTTATCTTTTGGGAGTTTTATCCCTATCTTTGTGGAACCGCCTTTTCCTAGGCCTCTTTGGCCTTTAGGTTTTTGGGCTTCGTTCCCTTTGATGGGCTTTCTCAGCTTATTTGTCCGAGGTCCGACCTCAGGCGTGGGCCTTTGGGACGAGGTCGGACCTCTTATGAACTTGCCGAGTTTGGGGAGCTCGGTCAGGGTATGAACAGTGCCCCTGCCCGAGTTCGTCTCTTTGAGAGGTCGAGCTCGGGCATAGTAGTTTTTCAAATTTCAAAAGTGGCCGTTTCCTGCATTTATTGCATTTTACCGTTTTTCCTCGATTTCCGTTCGGGCTCTGTGAGGGCTTTATTTATTTGCCCCTTTCTTCGTTTTTTCGTTTATCCTTTTTCGAGCATTTGCTTCTTCTTTTCTCTTTGCTCTTCTTCCCTGAATCTCTCCGTGTGTTTCTCTGGGTTTTTCTTTGTGCCGTCGTTTCGTTCTCTTTGCTTCGGAGCTCGCCGTCTTCGTTTCTTTCTTTTCCAGGTTTGTTTCCATGCCTCTCTTTTTCTTGTACACATATGCCTTTCTGTTTTTTGCGTGGCTTTCTGTTTCTTTATGCCTGGGTTGCCCCGAGAAGAGGCGCCGCCATTGCATTGTTGTTTGTACATGGGGGGGGGGGGCTCTTTTTCTGGTTCTCTGGTATTTTGCTCCGGGTTTGCTGTATTTTCTTCTAAAAGATCTTTGTTTCTTGCTTTGCTGAATGGGTTTTTTGCGGTCTGCCTTTATGTGATTTTTGTTTGCTGTTGTATTCTTCATTTGTAGGCAAGAATTTTTTATGTCTCGAAAGGTACTTCAAGCGATGTCGACCAAGATTCCAAGTGGTCTTGGTTGGGTAGATCCTGTTCCTCTAAAAGTCCCTTCTGTGGTAGATTCTGAGTATTTAGCTAGATTTCGTAGGCAATGTAGCATATGTGAAGATAGAGAGTCTGAGAGGGATTATGAACTAGTAGCCCCGGATTCCGAGGAGAGAGTTTGCTTCCCGCCTTTAGATAGTTCCGAGAAGCTCTTCTTTTACGCTTATGATTGTTTTTTCTCTAAGCTGAATGTCCGACTTCCTTTTACCGACCTGGAGTCTGAGGTTTTGTGGTCTTGTAACCTTGCCCCTACGCAGCTCCATCCGAATTCTTGGGCATTTTTAAAGCTGTTTCAACTTTTGTGTCAGTTTTTGGGCGTCTCCCCCTCTATTTCTCTTTTTTCCTATCTGTTTGTGTTGACGAAGCCGGGGTCGGGTGGAGGTAAGGTGTCTTGGGTCTCTTTTAGGGCTAACCAGGGAAAGAAGTTTTGTACCTTGTATGATGAGTCCTTTCATGATTTTAAGAACTATTATTTCAAGGTCCGGGCTGCTGGAGATGTCCGACCTTTCTTTCTAGATGAGAGTGGGGAGCCTTCTTTTCCTCTTTGTTGGCAGGAACATGTAGTGTCTGCCAAGTATACTCTTGAGAGTTTAGATGAGGTGGAGCAGGCTTTTGTGGGTGTGGTGAGCGGTTTATGGGGTCGGGCACCTCACTTGGACACGAAGAAAATGTTGGGAGATCCAAGCCTTCTCCGTTCCGAGTTAGGTAGTTCCCGACCTCTCCGAGCTTCATCTTTTTTAGTATTTTGGCTTTGCTTGTTTTTGGTGGAATTTCTGTTGTGATAATCCCTTTCTTTTGTTTCTGCAGAGATGTCTTCTCAGGCGGATTCCCTGAAGTTCCTTCGTCGGTCGAAGAAGTCTGCGGCTGCTCGGAATATCGAGGCTGAGGCTTCTGCCCGATCTTCTCCGCAGAAGCCTACTTCGGGTGTTCAGACTCGGTCGAAGACCATTCCGACTCCTCATTTCCGAGCTATAACTCAAGATCCTCCGACCTCTGGGCCCGGTCACCTTTCCCCGCCTTCGACCTCGGGTCCTCCCCCCAAGAAACAGAAGACCTCTCAGGAGCTTGCGGGTTTTAATGACAAGGATTTTGATGCTCTTGGTTGGATTGAGCAGCATATCCTTCCTCAGACCTTTATTTCTACTGATGATGTGTCTATGGAGCATCATTTTCAGTATATGGCGCGGAGCTGTGTTCGGATGGCTAGTCTTCATGCCGCTATCGCCCGGGAGTTCAAGAAATCCCCTCTTGGGGCGACTAGCTCCCGACTTGAGAAGGCTCAATCCGAGCTTGATAAGATTAGTCAACTGAAGGCTGCCAGGATTACTGAGCTGGAGGCCTCTCTGGAGAAAGAGAAAGCTAGGGCTACTGCGGCTGTGGCGTCAGCGAAGACATCTGAGGAGATGGCGAAGGCGGCCACAGAGAATTATACTCGGCTATATGCCGAGCTTGTGGAGACGAAGGAGGAGTTGCAATCTGCGCAGGACAAGTTTTACGAGCTCGAAGGTCATGTGGCCAAGGGTATGGATGCTATGTTTGAAAATCTGAAGGCTCAGGTTCGGGTTCTTGCTCCCGACCTAGATCTGAGCTCGTTCAGTACGGATAATGTCGTTGTGGAGGGAAAGATTGTTCCCGCTCCAAACGAGGATGAGGTTCCGGCGTCCGACCCCGAAGTTCCTGTTGAGAACCCGACTTCCTCTTTGGCCGGGAATGGATCTGGTGTGGGGGTTTCAAACCCGGGTGACGTTGCCGTCGAAGCAGTCCCGATTTCTATGTTTGCTCCGCAGCCTTCTGTTGATGAGGAGTCTGGAAAGGTCCTTGATCCTTTGTAATCTTTTTATTTTTGGTGTTTTGCCCGACCTGTGGGCTCTTTTGTCTTTGGATGGTTTTTGTTGAACGCTTTTGGACACCTTTTTTGCTTTATTAGCTACTTGTGGTAACTTTTTAGCTTATTATGCGGTGTTTTGTTCGCGTTTTGACTTTCTGTTCCGCTTTTATGCTTTTTAGTTGTTTTTGGATAACAACTTTTTAGCTAGCGTTTTGAAATTCTTGTTTTAGCCTTTGTTCGCGTTTTGGCTTTTGTTTCCGCTTTTATGCTTTTTAGTTGTTTTTTGGCTAACAACTTTCTAGCTAGCGTTTTGAAACTTTTGTTTTAGCCTTGTTTCGCGTTTTGGCTTTTGTTTCCGCTTTTATGCTTTTTAGTTGTTTTTGGATAACAACTTTTTAGCAAGCGTTTTCGAAACTTCCTTTGATTTCGTTCTTTCGCTTGAACTTTTTAGTTGTTCGTGTGTAGCAACTTTTTAGTAAGCGTTTTCGAAATCTCGGACCTCGGGCCTTCGAGTACCTCCTTTTGTTGGGTCCGACTTTGTCGTTTGGTCGGCCCTTTTTAAGTTATTTTTGTAATCTCTTTTTGGCCTTTTTGAGCCTTTTCAGAGTTACTTTATAACTTCTCACATTAATTTGAACCTCGTCGCTTTATCTTTGCCGACCTTGTGTGGCCTTTTGGCAAATGATTTTTTGCGTTTTGTCGAGCATAAATTAATGCGCCTTGGCGGGGTACTTTCTAGGATTCGTTTCATCATGAGGAAAATATAGGAAAAAATTTGATTAGTATTAAAAAAGAAAGAATATTTACAGAGTGTTTACCCTTGACTAGGTCGGGTGTCTTACTTAACCGGGTGTCTCATTAAAAAACCCTTGTAGGGAAAAAGAGTACACCTCGGGTTAAGTTTTTCTAGCTGTAGTACCGTCTTAGATTGCAGGCGTGCCAGGCCCAGGGCAGCTCGTTGCCTTCTAGGTCGGATACTTTGTAATAGCCTGTTCCTAAGACTTCTGTTACCTTGTAGGGCCCTTTCCAACTTGCGGCTAGCTTTCCTTCTCCCGACCTTTGTGTTCCGATGTCATTTCGGATTAGAATTAGGTCGTGAATGGAGAAGCTTCGCTTTATTACTTTTTGATTGTATCTGAGGGCCGTTCGCCGCTTTAAGGCTTCTTCTCGAATCCGAGCTCTTTCTCGGACCTCGGGGAGGAGGTCGAGTTCTTCCCTTTGTGCCTGCGGGTTATCTTTTTCATTGTAGAAGATGACTCTGGGTGACCCTTCATCTATTTCGATAGGAATCATTGCCTCCATCCCGTATGCTAGTCGGAACGGTGATTCTCCCGTTGTAGAGTGTGGGGTTGTCCGATATGCCCATAGTACCTGGGGGAGCTCCTCGGCCCATGCCCCTTTGGTCTCTTGGAGTCTTCGTTTTAACCCGGCCAAGATGACTTTATTTGCAGCTTCTGCTTGTCCATTGGCTTGTGGGTGCTCTACTGATGTGAATTGCTGTTTGATTTTTAGTTCGGCCACCAATTTCTGAAAACTTGTGTCCGTGAATTGTGTTCCATTGTCTGTTGTGATGGAGTAGGGGACTCCGAACCTTGTGACAATGTTTTTGTATAGGAATTTGCGGCTTTTCTGAGCCGTAATGGTGGCTAAGGGTTCAGCTTCGATCCATTTTGTGAAGTAGTCGACCCCTACTATGAGGTATTTGACTTGCCCCGGTCCTTGTGGGAATGGGCCGAGTAGGTCGAGTCCCCATTTTGCGAAGGGCCATGGTGCAGTAATGCTGATAAGGTCTTCGGGTGGTGCCTTGTGAAAATTGGCGTGTTTTTGGCAGGGGGGCATATTTTCACAAACTCTGTTGCGTCTCTTTGCAAGGTCGGCCAGTAGAACCCGGCCCTGACTACTTTTTTGGATAGTGCCCGAGCTCCGAGATGGTTCCCACACATGCCTTCGTGGACTTCTTCGAGGACGCCTTTTGTTTCTGAGGTCGGAACGCACCTAAGGAGGGGATTCGAGAGTCCTCTTCTGTATAATACGTCGTGAATTAGTGTATAATTCTGGGCGTCCTTTGTGAGCCTCTTAGCTTCTTTTCTTTCGGCGGGGAGAGTTCCCGACTTCAGGTAGTTGAGTATGGGGGTCATCCATCCTTGCTTTTGGCTGGATATATTTAGTGCTTCTTCCTCCCTTAGCACGGAGGGCGATTGTAAGGTTTCCTGGAGGAGACTTCTGTTGTTGCCTCCGGGTTTGGTGCTGGCGAGCTTTGAGAGGGCGTCTGCCCGGGCGTTTTGTTCCCGGGTATGTGCTGGATCTGTATTTCTGGAAAGTGGCGTAATTGTGCCTGTGTTTGGTCCAGGTATTTCTTCATAGTTGGGTCTTTGGCCTGGTAGTTTCCATTTACTTGTGATGTGACGACCTGGGAGTCACTGAAGATTGTGATTTTCTGGGCTCCGACCTCTTCGGCTAGCTTTAGACCTGCTAGTAGGGCCTCGTATTCGGCCTGGTTGTTCGACGCCTGGAACCCGAATTTTAGGGATAGTTCTATCCGTGTTCCTTGGTCGCTTTCGAGTATAACCCCGGCTCCGCTTCCTGTTTTGTTTGAGGACCCGTCGACATATAGGTTCCATGAGAGTGGGGTTCCAGGGGTTTCAGTGTATTCTGCGATGAAGTCGGCTAGATACTGAGACTTTATGGCAGTCCGGGCTTCATAGTGGAGGTCGAACTCGGACAGTTCCACCGCCCATTGTAGTATTCGTCCTGCCAGGTCTGTTTTTTGCAGGATGTGTCTCATGGGTTGGTTTGTCCGGACTTTGATGGTGTGGGCTTGAAAGTAGGGTCGGAGCCTCCGAGCTGTGAACACTAGGGCGTAGGCGAATTTTTCTATTTTCTGATAGTTTAATTCGGCCCCTTGCAGTGCCTTGCTTACAAAGTATATGGGGTGTTGTCCTTGGTCATTTTCTCGTATTAACGCTGAAGCGATTGCTCGATGTCCGACCGAGAGGTATAGTACGAGCTCTTCCCCTTTTAGAGGTCGGGTTAGGACTGGTGGCTGCCCGAGGAATTCCTTGAATTCTTGGAAGGCTTTTTCGCACTCCGGGGTCCACGAGAAGGGTTTCCCTTTCTTTAGGAGTGAGTAGAGAGGTAGTGATTTTATCGCTGATCCTGCCAAGAATCTTGATAGGGCGGCCAGCCTTCCATTCAGTTGTTGTACTTCTTTGACACACGTCGGGCTCTTCATATTAAGTATTGCTTGGCATTTGTCCGGGTTTGCTTCGATGCCCCTTTGAGTCAGCATGAAGCCTAAGAACTTTCCGGCTTCTGCGGCGAAGGTGCACTTCGTCGGGTTAAGTCTCATGTTGTGTTTTCTGAGGGTGCCGAAGACACTGGCGAGGTCGGTCAGCAAGTTTCTGTCTTCCTGTGTCTTTACCAGCATGTCGTCGACGTATACCTCCAGTTGTAGTCCGATGTGCTCTGAGAACACTTTGTTCATTAGCCTCTGGTAGGTTGCCCCTGCGTTCTTCAGCCCGAAGGGCATTACTACGTAGCAGTAGTTTGCCCTTGGGGTTATGAACGAGGTCTTTTCTTGGTCAGGTCCGTACATCGGGATTTGGTTGTATCCTGAGTATGCGTCCATGAAGGAGAGATATCTATAGCCTGAGGCTGCGTCTACTAAGGCGTCGATGTTTGGTAGTGGATATGGATCTTTGGGGCAGGCTTTGTTGAGATCCGTGTAGTCGACGCACATTCTCCATTTTCCATTGGGCTTTTTTACCAGGACCACGTTTGCGAGCCATAGGGGGTATTTTACTTCCCTAATGAACCCTGCATCTAATAGTGCTTGTACTTGTTCTTCTATTGCTTGCATGCGTTTGGGCCCGAGCTTTCTGCGTCTTTGTTGGACAGGTCGGGATCCCGGGTACACTGATAGCTTATGGCACATCAGGTCGGGGCTTATGCCTGGCATGTCGGAGGCTCTCCAGGTGAAGAGGTCGGAATTCTCCCTTAAGAGGGTTATGAGTTCCTCTTTTAGGCCCGCTTCGAGGTTTGCCCCTATGTTTGTCATTTTTTCAGGTGTGCTCCCAATCTGGACTTTTTCGGTTTCTCCCTCTGGTTGTGGTCGAAGATCTTCTCGGGCTTGGATTCGTCCGAGTTCTATCGTGTTGATCTCTTTCCCTTTTAGGCTTAGGCTTTCGTTGTAGCATCGCCGTGCTAGTTTTTGGTCGCCCTTTAGGGTAGCGATTCCTTTTGTGGTGGGGAACTTCATACAGAGGTGTGGGGTCGAGACTATAGCTGCCAGTCTGTTTAAGGTTGGTCGCCCAATGAGGGCATTGTATGCTGAAGTGACGTCGACTATAATGTAGTCGATGCTTAATGTTTTAGATTGCTCGCCTTTTCCAAAGGTAGTGTGTAGCGAGACATATCCTAAGGGATGGATTGGGGTGTCCCCTAGCCCAAATAGGTCGGTGGGATAGGCTTTTAGCTCTTTTTCTTCAAGTCCGAGTTTGTCGAAAGCCGCTTTGAACAGGATATCTGCTGAGCTTCCCTGGTCAATCAGGGTTCGATGTAAGTTGGCGTTTGCTAGAATAATGGTGATTACCATTGGATCGTCGTGCCCGGGTATTATCCCTTGAGCATCTTCTCGGGTAAATGAGATAATAGGTAGCTCGGGCAGGGGACTGTCTTCTCGGATGTGGTAGACTTCTTTGAGGTGCCTTTTTCGCGAGGATCTGGATGTTCCTCCGCCTGCGAAACCTCCGTTTATCATGTGTACGTGTCTTTCAGGGGTTCGTGGGGTTCGTTCTGCCCGATCTTCGTTATCTCCCCTCCTTCTCTTCTTGGTCTCTTCTCCTTTCTCTGCTATGTATCTGTCGAGTTTTCCTTCTCTGGCAAGTTTTTCTATAACATTTTTTAGGTCGTGGCAGTCGTTAGTAGAATGGCCATAAAGTTTGTGGTATTCACAGTACTCGGACCGATCTCTCCCCGCTCTCTTGTGTTTTAGAGGTCGGGGTGGTGGGATCTTTTCGGTGTGGCATACTTCTCTGTAGACGTCTACTAGGGAGACTCGGAGGGGGGTGTAGCTGTGGTACTTCCGCGGCTTGTCCGAGTTGGGTTCTTCTTTCTTCTTCTGTTCCCGATCTCGATCTCGGAGTGGGTAGGTTGATTCTTTTCTAGAAGAGTCTCTCAGCTGGGAGGTTTCCTCCATGTTGATGTATTTTTCTGCCCGCTCCTGCACCTCGTATAGAGAGGTCGGGTATCGTTTGGATAGGGATTGGCTAAACGGTCCCTCTTTTAGGCCGTTTGCCAGTCCCATGATGGCTGCTTCAGTGGGCAAGTGTTGTATGTCCAGGCAGGCTTTGTTGAATCGCTCCATGTATTCTCGGAGAGTTTCTTGGTTACCTTGCTTGATCCCGAGTAGACTGGGGGCGTGTTTTGTCTTGTCCTTTTGAATAGAGAACCTTGTTAGGAATTTTTTGGTTAGGTCCTCGAAGATGGAGATTGATCCTGGTGGCAGGTTGTCGAACCACTTCATGGCCGACTTGGTGAGGGTGGTGGGGAAGGCTTTGCACCGAATCGCGTCGGAGGCGTCGACTAGGTACATTCTGCTTCTGAAGTTGCTGAGGTGGTGACTTGGATCGGTGGTGCCGTCGTAGAGGTCCATATCGGGCGGTTTGAAGTTTCGCGGTACCTTCTCCTTCATGATCTCTCGTGTGAAGGGATCATGATTGCCTTCGGGGGTGGTGCCGCGTTCCGTCCGGTCCTTCAGGTTGGCCTCTATTTTCCGTAGTTTTTCTTCTAATTCTCTGCGCTTGCGAGCTTCCCTCCTCAGATCTTGTTCAGTTTCTCTCTGCTTTTTTACGTCCTCTTCGAGTTGTTTCAGCCGGTTTTGCTGTGTCCGAACTGCTTCTAGAATTTCCGAGCTTTCGGGATTTTGGGGATCTTGGTTTGGGAGTGATGTCTTTGGGCGATTCTGTTTGTTTCCTCCTGGAGTGCGCGGTGATAGAGGGCTATCCGGTCGTTCTCCGGTGTCAACTTCTTCCTCTTGTTCTGATGTAGCGTGGTTATTGTTGGGAGGGTCGTCCGCCATGGTAAAGGGATGACTTCCAGGGTCCCCGGCAACGGCGCCAATGTTCCGAGGGTTACCTGAAACGTGCAGCTCGGTCGTCTTAGGGAGGCCCGAGATGGGGGGATTGATGACCCGAGCTTGGTATGCCGAGTGGTTGGTGGTGGTACCTGCAATGACACTCCGATGCTTAAGTTAGCATGGGTCCAAGCAGATATTGAGTAGAATTAGAGTATGAGTTATACCTGGGTGCTCCAGTGTATTTATAGTAGTTGGCCGTGATCTTCCCTGGATAAGATATTCTTATCTTATCTTATCTTTTGGGAGTTTTATCCCTATCTTTGTGGAACCGCCTTTTCCTAGGCCTCTTTGGCCTTTAGGTTTTTGGGCTTCGTTCCCTTTGATGGGCTTTCTCAGCTTATTTGTCCGAGGTCCGACCTCAGGCGTGGGCCTTTGGGACGAGGTCGGACCTCTTATGAACTTGCCGAGTTTGGGGAGCTCGGTCAGGGTATGAACAATAAGATAGGATCTTTTTGAAATTCAAAGAAAGATAAAAAGATAAGATAAAGATTCGAAAAGATTTTGGAAAGATAAGATTTGAAATTCAAAATTTAAACTTTGCTAACAAGAAAATACCAAACTTAAAAAATTTTTGAGATCAAAGGCTATAATTTTCAATTTTTTTTTAGGAAAAACACAAAAGAACACCAAACTTAAAAGTTTTAAGATTAAACAAAGAAAAATAGCAAGAACAGTTCGAATACTATGACGAACACTCAAGGAAAATTTTTGAAAAAATAAAGGAAAGAAAAATCAAGAAACACCAAACTTAAAATTTCAAAAGCCAAGGCACTAATTTTTCGAAATTTGCAAAGAAAAACACCAAAAGACACCAAACTTAAAAATTTTAAGATCAAAACAAGAACAACTTGAATACCAAGAAAAAACACTAGAGAGTAATTCAAAAATTCAAAGAAAACAAAGCATACACCAAACTTAATAACTGACACTAGACTCAAATAAAGACACACTTTTGGAAAATTTTTAGAAAAGGACACTAAGAAAGTTTGAAACTTTAACAAGAACAAGAACAAAAGGCTCAAACAAAAAATAAAGATTAATAAAGAAGAGAAAATGTTTTGAAAAGAAATAAAAGGACTCAAACAAAATAGTAAAAAGTACCTAATCTAAACAATAAGATAATTCGGTTGTTTGTCAAATCCGAATAATCCCCGACAACGGCGCTGAAAACTTGTTGCATGAAACTGGCTCCGCACGTTTTGCACAGATATACCGGCAAGTATACCGGGTCGTCCAAGTAATACCACAGCTGAGTGAGGGTCGATCCCACGGAGATTGTTGGTTTGAGCAAGCAATGGTTATCTTGCAGATCTTAGTTAAGCGGATAGAAATTATAGTTTGTCACAGAAAACGCATAAAACAAAATAAATAAATAAAACGTTATTAGATAGAGAAGAAATCAACGGTATGAGATAGGTTGAGGCTTCAGAGATGATTTGTCTTTCCAGATTAACTTTTCTTTCTGTCTACTTCAATATCTTTCTGATTCCTTCAATGGCAGCCGTAAGTGATTAACTCATGTCCTCTCATCAAGGTAACCTCCTCCACTGCAGCAATCCACCACGTTGAGATGACTCATCTCCTCTCATCAAGCCACCTCTAGGTTTCTCACTGTAGCAGAAGATGAAGCTCTAAGCAATCCACTCCCTCCCATGATCCTATTCAAGGTGTCACAGACAAGGCAGATCTTCCGAATCAGGGAACGCTGCTTCTCTGACTCTAGCCTTAGCGCCACAGAGACCTCACTTACCTATGGTCAACGGGATTTCATGTCACGTATCCAAAGTTGCCCAGGTACTCTATTGGAATCCGCAATGCAATCTGTAGCTTTGGTTCAACGCTATCCAGGTAAGGACTCGCACAGAATCCATGTAGAATAAGGGTGATTGTCACGGGTCACCCTCAATTCATGAGATGAAGAATGAGAATGCATAAGAAAATAGAATCAGACATATTGAACTAGAACATTAATATTATTAATCCATAAAACTCAGTAGAGCTCCTAACCTTAACCTTAGGAGGTTAGTGACTCATACTGTACATAATGTAGTGATGAATTTGAATGGGGGAGGAGGAAGATCTTAAACATGGGTGATCTTTTCCTATATATACTAATTTAATAACTAAGAATTACAGAAATAGGATCAACTAGGTTCATAGTGCAAAAATCCACTTAGGATTTGGCGTGTCTCCTCGAGCTAATACCCCTTAGGGGTGTTGAACGCTGGCTTGGGACTCCTTTTTGGGCGTTGGACGTCAGCTGCTCCCCTGTGGGCGCTGGACGCCAGGAATGGGGCTGGTGGCTGGCGTTAAATGCTATTTTTGGGCCTTCATTTTCAAAGGAAAGTATGGACTATTATATATTTCTGGAAAGCACTGGATGTTAGCTTTTCATAGCCATTAAGAGCGCACCATTTAGACTTCTGTAGCTCCAAAAAAGCTCCATCAAGTGCACAGAGGTCAGATCCTAACAAGGGACATGTGTTTGCTGTGACTACTGATGATGCTATGAAATCAGACTCCCTAATCCAATGTCAGTGTTATGTCAAATCTCGACTCTTAACTGTATTGTATGACTTTGGTGCATCCCATTCTTTTATTTCTGCGACTGTTGCACATGAGTTGGGATTAGATTTTATTGTATTAAAGTATGATCCGATTTTCCATACACCTATATCTCAGAATGCCTTGACTAGTCAAGTGTGTCAATTGGTATCTTTTGTTATTGAGGCTAGGACTTTTATACATGACTTGGTATGTTTGCCTTTGTGTGGTTTAAATATTATCTTAGGTCTAGATTGGTTGTCTAATCATAATGTCCTTGATTGTTTTAAACGAGCTGCTATATTCCTAACATTTGGCATGCATACTGAGCCAACTGAGTCTTGTACCTTCTATTTGAAATCCCTAAGAGTTACTTCTAGTAGTAGTAGTGGGTTAAAGGGTTACATTCTATTATCAGCTAGCTCATATAGTAGTGAACAAGACTTGGAGCAAATTCGAGTAATAAAGGAGTTTCCTGACATTTTCCTAGATGACATATGATGCATCACTATTTCGTGGTACATCTTGTACTTAATTGAGTGGATTTAATCTACTAATCTCGCATTTATTCATGTAAATTGCATGTTTTACCTTTTCCTTCCTGATTTTGTGCTATGATTGAAAACATGTTTCTTTGGTCTTAATTTAGCTAATTTTAATCCTCTCTCATTACCATTCGATGCCTTGATATGTGTGTTAAGTGTTTTAAGATATTACAAGGCAGAAATGGCGTAGAGGATGGAAAGAAAGCATGCAAAAGTGGAAGGAATACAAGAAGCTGAAGGAACTGCAAAGCTGTCAACCTTGACCTCTTCATACTCAATCGATCATAACTTGAGTTACAGAGGTCCAAATGAGGTGGTTCCAATTGCGTTGGAAAGCTAACATCTGGGGCTTCGAAATGATATATAATTTGCGATATATTGATTTAGCGTTTAAGGACGCGAATGCGCAAAGCACACGCACGCGCACATTGGCCAAAAGTCAATCGGCGCGCACGCGCACTTGGCGCGTACGCGCGACATGCGCGACGTACTGTCACTACAAAAATTGCTGGGGGTGATTTCTAGGCTATTTTGACCCAGGTTTTGGCCCAGAAAACACATATTAGAGGCTACAGAGTGGGGGAATCAATCCATTCATTCATACACTTTTCATTCAAATAATTTTAGGTTTTAGATGTAGTTTCTAGAGAGAGAGGCTCTCTCTTCTCTCTAGGTTTTAGGATTCTTAGGTTTAGCTATTTTCAATTTAAGATTTCTCTTCTACTCTTATTGATTACTCATTCTTATTACTTTGGTTTGTGAACTTTTGATGTTAGATTCAATTTCCCTATTAATGCAATTGATTGTTTGGATTTTATTCTCTCTTGTTACTTTTCTATGCTTTTGTATTATGCCTTCCAAGTGTTTGATAAAATGCTTGGTTGGATTCTAAAGTAGATTTTTATCCTTTTGGCTTTGGTTGAGCATTGGTGACACTTGAGTTATCAAACTCCTTGTTGATGGATATTGTTATGTTTGCTAGTTGATTTGAATTCCACTAACTCTAGTCTTTCTATAGGAATTGACTAGGACCTGGAAATCAAATTGATTTATCCACTTGACATACCTTCATAGTTAGAGGTTGACCAAGTGGGAGCAACGAACAATTCTCATCACAATTGATAAGGATAACTAGGATAGGACATCTGGTTCTCATACCTTGCCAAGAGCTTTTCTAGTTGTTAGTTTAATTCTTACTATTTACTTTTTTCTTGTTCTCTTATCCAAAACCCCCAAAACATAATTTTCCATAACCAATTATAAGCACACCTCCTGCAATTCCTTGAGAGACGACCCGAGGTTTGAATACTTCGGTTATTAGTTTTATTAGGGGTTTGTTACTTGTGACAAACAATTTTTGTACGAAAGGATTCTTGTTGGTTTAGAAGCTATACTTTCAACGAAAACTTAATTGTAAAATTCTAGACCACACAAAATTCCGTTCGTCAAAATGGCGCTGCTGTCGGGGAATTACAAACGTGTGCCTTATTATTGGTTATTGTAAATATTTGTTTTTTCTTATTTATTTGTTTTTGTTTTTAATTTTATTAGCTACTATGAATTCTCACCCCTATCGCCATGAGTTTGGTTCCAATGTTGTTATAGGGAATGGAAGCTATAATGAGAACATGCATTAAGGTAGGGACAACCAAAGATGGGAGGAGCCACAAGGATTTAATCAACCCTCTCGGCAATAACCTCCACCAACATACTATGACCAAGAGCCCTTCCAAGAGGCATACCAAGATAATGGCTTTGGTGAAAACCCTTTTGATTATCAACAACCACCACCATATGCCTATGGACCCCCACCTCAACATAGCCCTCAACCCTACTCACAAGCCCCTTTTCACCATTCACTTTCATGTGACCCTAACCCTTATCCACCATACCAATCACCATATGAACCATACATAGAACCACCACCACAATATACACCATCTCCATATCCTTATCAAGAGGAACCACCTCCGTGTTATGAGCCCTTTCTCCCAACAAATGAACCCTCCTACCCATCCCAAACCTCCATGGAGAACACACTTACCTTTCTCATTGGTCTCACCTCTAAACTCCAAAATCTTATATCCCGCATGGACTAGCCCTCCACCCCCAATATTCAACCCTCAAGCTTCAGTGCACCACCACCCTCCGTGCAAGAATACCTATATCCATCAATCCAAGAGCAACATGATCCCAATGATGCTATTTACATGGAACAAGAGAGAAGGGATCGTCTTAGGGACGCAATCGCAATGGATCAGCTACACGCAACCTTATTTCCAAGGGAGCAAGAGGAGGCCCAAAATGTGGAGGTAGGAGAGACCCTTGAAGATGAAGGAGTAGTTGAAGGGAGTTGTCATAGAAAGGAAATCATCAAGGAGGAGTACACTTTTATGCTAAAACAACTGGACAAAGCCGCAATAGTTAAAGAGGAAGTAGTTGAAGACTTGGGAGATGCGGAACCTCCATTGGAAGGTCAAGTCATAGTGCCTCCTTCCAAGATGCTTGAAATTGATGTTGAGGAGGGTGTACAACCTCTAAAGCATATCATGGCTGAAGACCTTGAGGAGGTCAATCAAGGGATGGATTCAATCATTGATGAATCCTTATCTACAATTGAATCCCCCATTGGACTTGACATGGAGATTAAAGAAGAAGAAGCACAACCTCCCATGCCCTTGGTGAGCAATGAAGAAGAGATTGAATTGGAAGAAAGCTACCAAGAGGAAGAATTGCAAAGAGGTGAAAGTTGTTAAAGAAGAGCACAAGGGAGTGGAGCTTGCAAGATCATTAGAGACACCTCTCCCAAGGCCATTACCGTCAAACACAACATTCAACTGGGTAAAATTCTTATCCTTGACCTTTACTTTTCCACATGAATATGGGCTACTGGAGACGGATGGTCAACTTAGAGCTCTCTGTGTCTTTAAGAGTAAGAGGGAGATGGTCAGTGGGAAGAGTTGTCAAGCAAGGTTCAATATGGTTGTATGCTCCAAGTTGAAATGCAAAGGTTGGTGTAGGGCTCAATTGAATGGGTCTAGGATATTGTTTGGCCACTTCACTGAGAATTCAAACTGCTTGCCACCCGGATGGAACAATATTGCTCAACAAGACGACGAGTGCAAAAGCAAGGTTTGGGACCCCGAAATTCATTCCAACAATCAATACTTTTGGGGCCTTGTCACTTGCTTTACCTTGCTTGAAGGCTCTTTACGCCTAGTTTGGGATCCCGGAGGCTATTGGAAGTACAAACATTGGTGGGGATTCCTGGATCAGTTCAAGCACAAGCCACCATGACAAAGAGCTCACCAAATGTCCAACTTAAGGACAATAACTAAAAGTGCTAGGTGGTAGAACACCCACCATGGTATGATCGTCCCTTTTCATTCTTAGTTTTCTTTTGTTTTATTTTTATTAGTGTTCATTCATTCTGCATCTTCACATGCATTCTGCATTAAAAAAAAAAAGGGATCGAGGCGCCAGCGCCTAGTGCACGTCCACGTCCTTTGTGGATGCGACATGAGTTAGATTGAACAGAGAGTGGCGCGGGAGCTGGGCAAGAAACATGCCTTAGGCACAATCCCGCCCACGCGCATGTGTACTGTACGCGTGCGCGCCATTTACACTTTTGGCGACCCACGCGTCTGCGCCCTTGGCGCATCCGCGTGGTTGGGAAAATTGGCGTAAAACCCTGTTTTGGCCGAAAGTTGTGCTGGCCTCGCGCTGGATTCGCGCTAGAGGCACCGCCTCGATCATGCGTCCGCGCACTGGATGCTTATGTGTCCTTTCACTTTTGCGCGACCCACGCGTCCGCACGCAGTACGCGTGCGCGTCGCATGCACCGCCCAGTTCTGTCTTCTCACTTCTTTCTCCCTACCTCTTTCTTCTTCCTTTCTCACTTTCTTCTCCTCCCCTCTCATCCTTATTCCTCTTCTATCGTTCTATTTGTTACATTTGCATACTCGCATTCATGGCATTTTACCTTCATTGTTTCTTCTCCCTCTTTTCTATATTTGTTGTTCTCACATTGGTGTTAAAAATTTCCTTACTCAACTGTTGCATATTTCTTGCATTATTTTGGGTGCTCTTTGACTTGTTTGCTATTTAGTTGACATGTCCTGTGCTTCTATTATTTTCTCACTTATATGTTGTAGCTACCATGTAGTTGAGAACCTTATTATTTGGTACTAGCCCACATATGTTTTCTTTCTTTTCATATCTTTGCTTGTTCTTTCGCTTCCTTTTTCTTTTCTTTCAGGATGGCCATCAAGATGGAAAATGAAAAGTTTCTAACTAGAGCAATAAATAAGTCTGTTGCACAATCTTTGGAGATAAGCACTAGTTGAAGCAACCCGCCCACTTGCGCATCTCAGCATGCACCGAGGACGCTGCAATCTTTAAGTTTGGGGAGGTCGATACCGACTTTCGCATGTTTGTTAGTTTCTTCTCAACACCAATTTTTATTTTTCTTTGTTAGTTCATTGTTGCATTTGCATGTTTGATTGCATGTTTGTTTGATTTTGTGCATATTTTACCATTACTTGATTGAAATGATGAATTCTTCTTCAAGAAACTTTTTATAGCATTTCACCAATTTGAATAAAGTTTTTGTTAAACTTGTTTGAAGAAATATTATATTGGAACATAGTTTAGAGCTCGAACACACAAAACCAGTGAGATTTTGAGCCTAATTGATTGGTTGCATTTTATCAACCAATATTTTGTTTCAGTGTGTGTTGTTCTCTCTAAAATTGTGATCTATATCTTGCTTAATTCTATATTTCTATGGTTTGATGTATGCATGCACTTATATGATTGAGGCCTTTGTTTCTCTGAGCTTACATACCCATATGGCCTTACCCTTTCATTATCCCTTGCAAACCAATCTTGAGCCTATTTTACCCCATTTATTCCTTACTTTAACACATCACTAAGTCTAAGCAGAAAATAATAATGTCCCTAATTTGAATCTTTGGTTAGCTTAGAGTAGTGAGAGTGTTCATGAATTAAGTGTGGGGAAATTGGATTTGGAAATATTTGGTTTGAGAATTGGGTGTTGTGTAGTCTTGAGAGAATATGAACAAAAATGTTAAGCACATGTTTATGCATGCAATACTTTAATAATATGCATTGAGAAAAACATAAGAAAAGAAAAGAGAAATGAAAAAAATGAGAAAAAAAGCAAATAATAAAAAAGGGACAAAATGCCCCCAAGTTAAGTAATAATATCATTGCATATGAGTTGTACTTAAATTTAGGATGCTTGAATATGTGCAAAACATGGTTAATGGATAAGTTATGTTGTGTATTTTGATTACATGGATTGTTCTTAGTTAGGTGGGAAGTTTAGGTTAATTAAGGATTTAGATTCTAGTCCACTTGACCAAATACAATCCTACCTTGACCCTAACCCCATTACAACCCTTATAAGACCTCTTGATATGTGTATCTGTGCATTAATTCTTTGTTGATTGGTAGAAGAATAGCAAACCTTAGAAAGCAAGATTAGTAGAGAATTGAGAGAATCGAACCTTAAACATCTGAGCGATTAGAGTGTATAGACCTCCAGTGAGGGTTCGATGCTTGATTTCTTATTCCCGGCTTTCATGAGCTATTTTCTTTTGCGAGTTTATTTATACTTCATTTTTATGATTTGAATTAGTGAAATCCAGTTCATATTTCTTCTTGAAGGATTTGTTTACATTTAACCAAGTTGGTAGAAATATTTTGCATGTAGTTGCATTCATATAAATAGGTTGCATTTCATACATCCTACTATTCCTCTTCACTCTTATAGTTTCTCTTGAGCTTACTATGAGGACATGCTAATGTTTAAGTGTGGGGAGATTTGATGCACCACTATTTCGTGGTATATCTTGGGCCTAATTGAGTGGATTTTATCTACTAATCTCACATTTATTCATGTAAATTGCATGTTTTACATTTTCCTTCTTGATTTTGGGCTATGATTGAAAACATATTTCTTTGGTCTTAATTTAGCTAATTTTAATCCTCTCTCATTACCATTCGATGCCTTGATATGCATGTTAAGTTTTTTCAGAGATTACAAGGTAGGAATGGCGTAGAGGATGGAAAGGAAGCATGAAAAAGTGGAAAGAATACAAGAAGCTGAAGGAATTGCAAAGCTGTCAGCCCTGATCTCTTCGCACTCAATCGATCATAACTTGATCTACAAAGGTCTAAATGAGGGGGTTTCAATTGCGTTGGAAAGTTAATATCTGGGGCTTCGAAATGATATATAATTTGTCATAGTTGACCTGGCGTTTAAATTTGCACACGAGCAAAGCACGTGCACACGCACATTGGCCAAAAGTCCATCGGCGCGCACGCGCACCTGGCGCGTACGCGCGACATGCGCGACGTACTGTCACTGCAGAAATCACTGGAGATGATTTTTGGGCTATTTTTGACCCAGTTTTCGGCCCAAAAAACACAGATTAGAGGCTACAGAGTGGGGGAATCAATCCATTCATTCATACACTTTTCATTTAAATAATTTTAGGTTTTAGATGTAGTTTCTAGAGAGAGAGGCTCTCTCCTCTCTCTAGATTTTAGGATTCTTAGGTTTAACTATTTTCAATTTAGGATTTCTCTTCTACTCTTATTGATTACTCATTGTTATTACTTTGGTTTGTGAACTTTTGATGTTAGATTCAATTTTTCTATTAATGCAATTGATTGTTTGGATTTTATTCTCTCTTGTTGCTTTTCTATGCTTTTGTATTGTGCCTTCCAAGTGTTTGATAAAATGCTTGGTTGGATTCTAGAGTAGATTTTTATCCTTTTGGCTTTGATTGAGAAATTGGTGACACTTGAGTTATCAAACTCCTTGTTGATGGATAATTGTTATGTTTGCTAGTTGATTTGAATTTCACTAACTCTAGTCTTTCCATAGGAATTAACTAGGACTTGGGAAATCAAATTGATTTATCCACTTGACATACCTTCATAGTTAGAGGTTGACCAAGTGGGAGCAACGAACAATTCTCATCATAATTGATAAGGATAACTAGGATAGGATATCCGGTTCTCATACCTTGCCAAGAGCTTTTCTAGTTGTCAATTTAATTCTTACTATTTACCTTTTCTTGTTCTCTTATCCAAAACCCCCAAAACATACTTTTCTATAACCAATTATAAGCACACCTCCCTGCAATTCCTTGAGAGACAACCCGAGGTTTGAATACTTCGGTTATTAGTTTTATTAGGGGTTTGTTACTTGTGACAAATAATTTTTGTACGAAAGGATTCTTGTTGGTTTAGAAGCTATACTTTCAACGAGAACTTAATTGTGAAATTCTAGACCACTCAAAAGTCCGTTCGTCAACTTACCTGAATTTCCACCCCAAAGAGAGATAGAGTTTAGCATTGACTTGGTGCCTGGAGCTGGACCAATTTTTATAGCACCGAATTAAATGTCACCACTGGAATTGGCAGAGTTGAAGAAGCAGTTAGATGAGTTATTGAGAATGAAGTTTATTCATCTGAGTGTATCACCGTGAAAAGCTCGTGTTACTGGTAAAAAAGAAGGATGGTGGGTTGGGATTGTGTGTAGATTATTAGCTAATAAAAAAGATTACAATCAAGAATGAGTATCCACTACTGAGGATAGATGATCTAATCGACCAGCTGAGAGGTGTGACAGTATTCTCTAAAATTGATTTGCGGTCTGGTTACCATCAAATTCGAGTGAAGGACTTGGATATAGCTAAGACTGCCTTTCGAACAAGATACTAAGAGCATGGAAGCTGTATTTGAAAATGTCAAAGTGTGAGTTTTGTACGGCAGAAGTGGCATTCAAGGGACATGTGATTACACGAGGCAGTATAACCGTAGATCCTTCAAAGATCGAGGCAGTAATACAATGGAAACAACCCACGACAGTTACGGAGGTTCTAGTTTCTTGGGATTGGCAGGATATTATCGGTGGTTTATTAAAGGCTTTTCACAGATAGCTTTACCTTTGACTCGTCTTACACGGAAGAAAGTTCATTTTGAGTTGGAAGAAAAGTGTGAAGAAAGTTTTGAAACTTTACAGAGAAAGTTGATGATGTTGCCAATTTTGGGGTTACCAGACCCACGGGAACCTTTTTGAGGCGTACTATGATGCTTATTTTAAGGGATGTTCTAGTGGCCAGGGATGAAGAAGGATGTAGCAACATATGTTTCGATGTGTCTCACTTGCCAGAAGATTAAGGTGAAACACCAGAAACCACTAGGAACCTTACAACCACTGGAGATACCACTATGGAAGTGGGAAGAGATCACGATGAATTTTGTTACTAGATTACGAAGGACTTCTGCAGGGCATGACGCAATTTGGGTGACTGTAGATCAGTTGACAAAATCAGCGCATTTTCTACCAATTAAAGTAAGCTACGCCTTGGAAAAACTCGCCCGGTCATACATTCAGGAGATAATATGACTCAATGGGATATCCTCATCAATTGTATCAGATAGGGTTCCAAGGTTTACTTCTAGATTTTGGGGAGCCCTACAGAAAGCTTTTTGGAATGAAATTGCATTTGAGTACAGTATATCACCCACAGACTGATGGGCAGACAGAATGGATGATTCGTACCTTGGAAGATATGTTGAGATCTTGTGTGATGGATTAGTAAGGTAATTGGGACAAATATTTACCATTGATTGATTTTTCTTATAACAACAATTATCAACAAAGTATCGGAATTGTACCGTATGAAAACTTCTACTAGAGAAAGTGTCAGTCACCATTATGTTGGTACGACAAGGAGGAAGGTATGATTTTGGGACCAGAGTTGGTACAAGAGACTACTAAATGGATTAAGCACATTTGAGAGAAGATTCAAGCTCCTCAAAATTCAACAGAAGAGCTATGCAGATATTAGGCGTAGGCTCTTAGAGTTTAACGAGGGTGACCATATTTTCTTAAGAGTGACACCTATAACAAGGATAGGTAGAGCCCTTAGAAGTAAGAAATTGAGTCCACGATACTTATGACATTTTCAAATTCTTAAAAGAGTCGGTCCAATAGCATACCAAATAGCCCTCCCACCTTATTTGTCCAACCTTCATAATGTCTTTCATGATTCACAACTCAAGAAATATAACCTCGACGAAAGCCACGTTTTACAACCAGAAACAGAACAGTTGCGGGCCGACTTAACATACCATACTTCCATGATTGTGAAACGAAGTGAGAAATAGTCGAGAGGGAAGACAGCACCATTGGTTAAGGCAGCATGGGGACAAACTAGAACTGAAGAGTACACGTGGAAATTGGAAGACAAGATGAGGACAGACTATCCGTTTCTCTTTTTAGGTAATTTAAATTTTGAGGACAAAATTTTCGTTTAAGAGGGTAGAATGTAATGGCCTAGACTCAAAGAAATGGCACTTTTTCGGGATCAAACGGAATTTTTATGGAATTTTAGGAATTTTAGTGCATATAAGCACCTCCACTGCATAGGTGTTGTGTCATCAAGCTGCTGAGTCAGCAGCTTGACTGCACCAGACACCTCTGCTGATCTAAGCAGACACGTTGCGAAAAAGTTACATTTTTGAGCCACTTCAAGTTCGAATTTCAGAATTTTGATTTTTGTGGTTAGTCTCTATGTGATGAGCCGGTCTCAAATTTCGAGAGGAAACTATATTAATAATATTCATATATTATTATTTTTTCAAAATATTTTATTATTTTTTTGCTGTGGTTAATGTTGATCTATGTTTAGTAATATAATAACTGAGCTAGAAATCTACTAGTAATGGATAATACTGGCATTGTTAGATGAACTTAGCAACGCTAATACTTCATTATATATCTTTTGTCCTCATGATTATCATGTTACTAGTATCATTTATACTAGTAAAGCTCATGCTTATCCTTTAGTAGTGTAATTTGATGTATCTAATTTTAGTAATTATCTTCAGAATAATATTTTATTATTAAATTTTGATGACTAAACACCCTATGACATGTGGCTCTCCCAGGGATAGCCACCATATGTTTTCTTTCTTGCTCTCCAAGCAAGGGTTTCTTAAGGGAAAAGTAAGAAACACTTGTACCCTAATACATCTAACTTTAGTAATTATCCTTTCTTGAGATATTTTTACACCAAACTTTAGGATAATGCTTATCCTAACCCTATGGCTCCCTAGGCTCATCATTACCATCAATGTTTTCTTCCAAGAAAAGTTAGAATTTTGAAATTTCATGAGAGAAAATGGAAGAACTTCCATGAAAGCCAGCACAAGGGATAGATAGGACGCGACAACAAGGACGTGTGTTTGCTATGACTGCTGATGATGCTATGAAATCAGACTCCCTATACCAAGGTCAGTGTTATGTCAAATCTCGACTCTTAACTGTACTGTATGACTTTGGTGCATCCCATTCTTTTATTCTTGTGACTGTTGCACATGAGTTAGGATTAGATTTTATTGTATTAAAGTATGATCTGATTGTCCATACACCTATATCTCAGAATGCCTTGACTAGTCAAGTGTGTCAACAGGTATCTTTTGTTAGTGAGGCTAGGACTTTTATACATGACTTGGTCTGTTTGCCTTTGTGTGGTTTAGATATTATCTTAGGTCTAGATTGGTTGTCTAAGCATCATGTCCTTAATTGTTTTAAACGAACTGCTATATTCCTAATATTTGGCATGCATACCAAGCCAGTTGAGTCTTGTACCTTCTTTTTGAATTCCCTAAGAGTTACCTCTAGTAGTAGTAGGTTAAAGGGTGACGTTCTATTATCAGCTAGCTCAGAGAGTAGTGAATAAGACTTGGAGCAAATTCGAGTAGTGAAGGAGTTTCCCTTATGTTTTCTTGGATGACATACCCAAATTTCCACCCCAGAGAAAGATAGAGTTTAGTATTGACTTGATGCCTGGAGTCAAACCAATTTTTATAGCACCGAATCGGATGTCACTGCTGGAACTGGCAGAGTTAAAGAAACAGTTAGATGAGTTATTGAGAATGAAGTTTATTTGTCCAAGTGTATCACTGTGGGATTCTCATGTGTTACTGGTAATGAAGAAGGATGGTGGGAGTAGATTGTGTGTAGATTATTGGCAACTAAACAAGATTGCAATCAAGAATGAGTTTTCACTACTGAGGATAGATGATCTAATGGACCAGCTAAGAGGTGCAACAGTATTCTCTAAGATTGATTTACGGTCTGGTTACCATCAAATTCGAGTGAAGGACTCAAATATAGCTAAGACTGCCTTTCAAACAAGATACTAAGAGCATGGAAGCTGTATGTAAAACTGTCAAGTGTGAGTTTTGTGCGGCAGAAGTGGCATTCGTAGGACGTGTGATCACGCGAGACACTATAACCATAGATCCTTCAAAGATCAAGGCAGTAGTACAATGGAAACAACCCATGACAGTTACGGAGGTTCGTAGTTTTTTGGGGTTGGCAGGATACTATTGGCGGTTTGTTAAAGGCTTTTCGCAGATAGCTTTACCTTTGACTCATCTTACACGGAAGGAAGTTCCTTTTGAATGGGCAGAAAAGTGTGAAAAAAGTTTTGAAACTTTAAAGGAAAAGTTGATGACGGCGCCAGTTTTGGTGTTACCAGACCCACGGGAACCTTTTGAGATGTACTATGATGCTTATTTTAAGGGATATTCTAGTGGCTGGGGATGAAGAAGGATGTAACAACGTATGTTTCGAAGTGTCTCTCTTGCCAGAAGATTAATGTGGAAGACAAGAAACCACCAGGAACCTTACAACCACTGGATATACCACAATAGAAGTGGGAAGAGATCAGGATGAATTTTGTTACTAGATTACCAAGGACTTCTGTAGGGCATGATGCAATTTGGGTAATTGTAGATCAGTTGAGAAAATAAGCAATTTTTCTACCAGTTAAAGTTAGCTATACTGTGGAAAAACTCGCCTGGTCATACATTCAGGAGATAATATGACTGCACGGGATACCCTCATCAATTGTATCAGACAGGGATTCCAGGTTTACTTCTAGATTTTGGGGAGCCCTACAGAAAGATTTTGAAAAAAAAATTGTATTTGAGTACAGTATATCACCCATAGACTGATGGGCAGACAAAACGGACGATTCGTACCTTGGAAGATATGTTGTCTTTTTGTGTGATGGATCAGCAAGGCAACTGGGACAAATATTTTCCGTTAATTGAGTTTGCTTATAACAACAGTTATCAACAAAGTATCTGAATGGTACCGTATGAAGCCCTCTACTGGAGAAAGTGCAAGTCACCGTTATGTTGGTATGACAAGGAGGAAGGTAGGATTTTGAGACCAGAGTTAGTACAAGAGACTACTGAATGGATTAAGCACATTCGAGAGAAGATTCAAGCTGCTCAAAAGTCAACAGAAGAGCTATGCATATATTAGGCGTAGGCCCTTAGAATTTAGCGAGGGTGACCATATTTTCTTAAGAATGACAGCTACGGCAGGGATAGGTAGAGCCCTTAGAACTAAGAAATTGAGTCCATGATAGTCCTCCCTCCTTATTTGTCCAACCTTCATGGTGAATTTCATGATTCACAACTCAAGAAATATAATCCCGACGAAAGCCACATTTTACAACCAAAAACAGTACAGCTGCGAACCGACTTAACATACCAAACTTTACCAGCAGGGATTGTGAAACGAAGTGAGAAACAGCTGAGAGGGAAGACAACACCATTTGTTAAGGTAGCATGGGGACAAACTAGAACTGAAGAGTACACATGGGAACTGGAAGACAAGATGGGGACAGATTATCCGTTTCTCTTTTCAGGTAATTGAAATTTTGAGGAAAAAAATTTCTTTTAGGAGGGTAGAATGCAATGGCCTAGCCCCGAAGAAACGACGCTTTTCGGGATCAAGCGAATTTTTATGGAATTTCTAAATTTTAGTGCATATAAGCACCTCCACTACACATGTGTTGTGTCATCAAGCTGCTGAGTCAGCAGCTTGACTACACCAGACACCTCTCCTGACCTAAGTAGACACGTCGCAAAAGTTGCATTTTTGAGCCACTTCGAGTTCAAATTTCAAAATTCTGATTTTCGTGGTTAGTCTTTATGTGACGAGCTGGTCTCGAATTTCGAGAAAAAATTATATTAATATAATATTTATATATTATTATTTTATTCAGAATATTATATTATTATTTTCTCTGTTGTGGTTAATGTTGATCTATATTTAGTAATGTAAAAACTGAGCTAGAAATATACCGATAATGGATAATACCAGCATTCTTAGATGAACTTAGCAACGCTAATACTTCATCTTATATCTTTTATCCTCATGATTATCATGTTACTAGTATCATTTATACTTGTAAAGCTCATGCTTATCCTTTAGTAGTGTAATCTGATGAATCTAGTTTAGTAATTATCTTCAGAATGATATTTTATTATTAAATTCTGATGACTCAATACCCTATGACACGTGGCTCTCTCCGGGATAGCCACCACATGTTTTCTTTCTTGCTCTCCAAGAAAATATTTCTTAAGGGAAAAGTAAGAAACACTTGTATCCTAATACATCTAGCTTTAGTAATTAACCTTTCTTGAGATATTTTTACACCAAACTTTAGGATAATGCTTATCCTAACTCCACGGCTCCCAAGGCTCATCATTACCATCAATGTTTTCTTCTAAGACAAGTTAGAATTTTAAAATTTCATGAGAGAAAATGGAAGAAGATAAATGCTATGCAGATTAAAGAAGAAAATGAAGAAGAATAGGAAGAAGATAAATGAAATGCAGATCGAAGAAGAAAATGAAGAAGAACGAAGAGAGCTTATTACGTTGAAGATAAATACAATGCAGATCCAAGAAGGTGTACGTTAAGGAAGAAGCTTTACGTAATTACGTTAATAGGAGGCGCGTGTATGAAAAATAACTTGAAGTGGGGGAGGTGCGTGAATGAAAAATAACTTGGTTGACTTGGTTAGGGTTATTGCATGGATGTGGAGCATTATTGTAACTATTTATTGTATATCTATATGTAGATTAAATTCATGTAAGTGGAGAATGTCCTATATTTCTTAGAAAATATATTATGTCTATATCTCACACTAGGATAGCACTTCGATATGAAGTTGTTGAGTTTGATAACTCTCCTGTCTTACTGTGGGTTCCTGCACCCAACAATTCTCTTGTACATCAGAGATATGTTTTTATTCTTACATAATATCTTTGAACTATCTCAGAACTTGGATAGGTTTTCATATTAAGTTGTTAAGTTTGCAAACTTCTCAACAACTTGGTTAAAGTTGTGAGTCTTTGCACTTAACAGTTTTCATTGTAACCTAATCTAGTAATGATCTCTAGTTTTGAGAAGGCTTAAAAGAAAGAATATCTAATATTCTTATGTTTGTCTACGCCCTGAGTCTTAATTGAGAAAATCATTAGAATATCTAAGGTTCTTAAATTGGTGGGGTATTCAATCTGAGTTAAGGATTAGCCTAAAAAGACTTGAGGCAATAATATTTAAGGTTCTTAGATCGGTGAAGAGCTAGTTTGAGTCTTGTCTGAGAAGGTCAAGAGAACATCTAAGTTTTTTAAGCTAGTGGGATATTCAATCTAAGTCAAGGTTTAGTTTTTAAAGTTGAAAATTACATTTGGTAGAGATCGCTAATTAAAACTAAAACTTTGCTGAAATTTCTAAAAAATTTAAAACAGATGTCTGGGTTGTTTTATTTTAATATATGCTTGCAATTGTTTAAACTATGAAAAGTGAAAAAAAAAATAGTCGAAGTCTTTGAATTAAGAAAAAATTCTACTGATTTTTTTTAAATTGTTTAAAGACATGTTTGGTTGGTAAAAGTTGAAAATTACATTTAGTGGAGGTCGCTGATTATAGCCGAAACTCTATCAAAATTTAGAAAATTTTAATAATTAAGTAGTGTTATTGGTTGGATTCTAGGTCATTTATGGAAAAATATTCCAAGTCATCATTTGGGGATGTACGATAGGAAAAATGGACAATGGGGAGAATAAAACCTGAGTTTTGATGGGGTTGATCAGTTCATTACGTATGTGTTCAACGTAGTACCATGCTCATAGGTTTTAAGGGATATTTAGGTGTCTATGCTATAAGTGTCGACTGGCTAAATGGCTAAGGGTTTCGTTTATAACTTTGCACTATTATCATAATGGGTTCAAAGATGGGTATTGGGTATGGACTGAACTCGAAAAAGTTGATGAGCAGTAAATCAGTCGGTCTGCACCTATTGCCAATAGAGCTAAGGATCGGACAAAGAGGGTGAATTTGGTTAGAAAAGAAAATATAGAAGATGTGAATTGGGAGGGTAACCATATCAGAGAAGATACAATGAGAAGGTATTTTATGTAGTTGGGGCTTGTTTGATGGCAATGCCTCGAGCACATCCATGGTGGATCCTGATGCTATGTGGCGCTAGACCACATCCAAGCTGCAAAAGAATCGCATCTTCGATGCAAGAAATTTTGTCGGTATAGAATTTATTAATAAAATCCCGTTGTGAGTATAGTCTAAACCAACAAGCAATCCCATACCAAATTTAGAAAATGTGACACCACAATTCAAAATCAATAACCGATAGTGGAATCCCGAGTCGTTCTCCCTAGGAGTTGCCCTACGACGCACATCATTGGTTAGGAGTTCTCTTGATGTTTTGGATTTTAGTACAAGGGAAGTAAATGAACATGAATTGAGACAATGAGCAATTTAACAATTGGAATAAGAAAACTAAGAAATCAAACTAATAAAGGTGAATGACAATCAACCAATGTAAAAGCCTTGGCTAGGGGTGAGAATTGGAAGTCCTATCATCATAGTCTCCATCAATTGTGACCATAATTGGTTGTTGCTCCACGTAGTCAACCTCTAACTATGAAAGAAAGTCAAGTGGAGATAATAAACTTGAGTCCACAAGTCCTAGTCAACTCCTAATAAAAGACTAGCTTTAGTGGCATGCAAATCAACTAGCAATTTTCAATTATGAGTCAACAAAGGACATTAACAATTCAAGTGTCTCCAATAACTCAACCCCCAAGCCATGAGTGAAAAGCCTACTCCATAACTATAGTTGACAATTTCTCAAACACTTGGTGAGCAAGAATGAATGACATTGTGAAATTGAGAAGAAAATTCAAGTCAAGGTTGTCTACTACAAACAATTAACAACAATCAAGCAATTAACAACAATGAACATGAAATTCCTCAATGTATTAATAGAACTCAAAGTAAACAAGATCCAAATTCAAGATCTACAATATAGGAGTAACAAGAACACTAAAATGAGAGTAGAAGAATGAGATCTACAAATTGGAGCAATGTAAACTTGAATTAAATTCAGATCTAACCAAAGGATCCAAGAGAAATTCAAATTGAGATAGTCAAAACCTAGAGAGAATTGAGAGTTTCTCTCTCTAGAACATAAACTGCAAAAACTAGCTAAGAATCTCTAACGTGTGAATCCCCCTATTCCCTTGGTCTTCTTGGGTCTTTAGCCTTCAGAATTGCTTCAGATTGGGCCCAGAAGCTCTTCAGAAATCGTCAGGCATGATTTCACTAATAAAGTCACGTGCTGCGCGTCACGCGTACGTGTTGATGAGATTTTTAAGCCACGCGTACGCGTAGGGCACGCGCACGAGTCGATATAATTTTCGCTCATCCACGCGAATGCGCCAACAATTTGCGCCAATTCCAGCATCATACATCCACGCGTGTGTGCAAGGCATGCGTACGCGTCAATGCTAAATCTTCAAAGCTTCCATTTTTCATGTTCCTTCCACTTGTGCATGCTTCCTTCCACTCTTCTGAGCCATTTCTGTCCTATAAACTCTGAAATCACTTAACAAACACATCACGGCATCGAATGTTAATAGAAGAGGATTAAAAATATAGCATATTTGAGGTCAAAGGAGCATGTTTTCAACCATGAAGCAAAATTGGGAAAGAAACACAAAACCATGCATTTTATATGAATAAGTGTGAAAGAATATTGATAAAACCCCCAAATTCTATACAAAATAAACCCTAAAAATGGGGTTTATCAACCTTCCCACACTAAACCAAGCATGTCCTCATGCTAAAATAAATTAAAAGACCAAAGGATCATAAGAGAATGGGGTCGTATGAAGTGCAATCTACCTACATGAATGCAATTAATGCGAATGCTACTATCTACTTGGTCATGAGTAAATCACTCTTCCATGAACATGTATGAGCACATAGGGCAAAATGATAAATCAATACACGAGCTCTACCAATTCAAACATCAAAGTGAAGTGTGCATAACTTGCATGAAGAAAGCTAATGAAAGCCGGGAACAAGGAATTGAGCCTCAAACCTCACCGGAAGTGTTTGCACTCTATTCGCTCGGTGTGTAGGGTTGACCACTCAATTCTCCTCTACTCATGCTTTCCAAAATTTGTTTTTTCTCTAACAATGAACAATTATTCTATGTATGCATACATGTATCATGAGGTCTTTTCTTATGTTGTAATGGGGCTAGGGTAAGGGTATAGATGCATATGGTTGAGTGAGCTTGACATTTGAATCCTTGACTAACCTCAGCTCTCACCTAACCTATGACAATCTATTCAAATCTAATATAATACCTAGCTACCCATGATTCCCACTTTTTCACATACTCATGTATTTTCTTTAATTGACATTTCATATGCAATAATATTGTTACTTTGCTGTGGGGTATTTTTGTCCCCTTTTTTTATTACTTTTCTTTTTCTTTTTTTTCTTTTTTTTTGTTCTTCTTAAATTATTTTTTCAAACTAGAATATATATATGAGAGCATCAATGCATATGGTTTTACATTTAATTAACACATGAGCATGTACCAAATTTCTAATATCTTTAATGAAAATAGAAAACAACCCTTTACCTCAACTAATGTCCCAAGTTTCCCCACAATTGAATGGCACCCACACTCACTAGCCTAAGCTAATCAAAGATTCAAATGAAGGACATTTATGGTTTTCCGCTTAAAGGCTTGTAATGTGGTAACATTAAGAACAAAAGAGGTTAAAATAAGTTCAAAGTTGGCTAACAATGGATGATGCAAGGTAAGGCTCGGGCAAGTGGCTAAATGAAATGATGGCCTCAATCACACACATGCATTCATACACACAATAATGAACATATAGAGTCAAACAAATCAAGGATTGCAATCATAGAAGGAGAACAATGCACACAAGAATGGGAATAAGTGGTTATAAGATATAACCACACAATTAGGCTCAAAACTCACATGCTTGTGTTCTTGGCTCAAAAACCATGTTCTAAAATAAATTCTTCAAGCAAGCTTGATACCAACAAAAAAATTTTCAAATTGGTAGGGTGCCCTAAAACACAGTTTCTCATCACCCTAACCAAGTAGTCCTAGAAGAAGCAACTATCATGCAAAAAGTGTTCAAAAGAAAAAACTAACCATGCAATCTATCCTAATTAACAAAGGAAAATCAAATTTTAGGGTGATGAAAGGAAGAGATTATTACCTACGGAGATCGGTCGAACGACCTCCCTACACTTAAGAATTAGCATGGTCCTCCGTACTGTTGGTAAGGCGCAAGGGATGATCGAGTCTAGAACTTCCACTATCCCTTTCATGAGTGTCATCTTCTATTAAGTTCGAAGTGGATGTGGAGATCTCCAGCTCTTCCATAGGTGGTGTCACAGTACTCAAAAGTTTCTTCACATAAGCAAATTGGCGTTGGTTCCGCCGTTTATATCGATCCATCTTCCTATGGAGAGCTACAAGCAGTTGGTGGGATGATTGTTGTGGTGCAGATGAAGTGGTAGGGATGTCCGAGGGTATAACTGTGTCAAGGCTTGGGTTTTTCGCCGGAGGCTTGAGATATTTTCTGGTTGGGACGACGTTGCCCTCTGCCGGAATCATAGCCTTCTGATCCTTAGCCTCCTGGGGAACACCAACAGCAGCAACTAACTCCGTCACCAGGGTGGAAAATGGTAGGTTCCCCTTGGCATGGACACGACCTATGGCTTGTTGGATGAGGAGAGGGAGATTGACCGGCCACTCAGTAAGTATGCACCCAACTAGTAGGGCGAGATCCACGGTGATCGATGACTCGTGAGTGCTTGGAAGCATGTAATGAGATAAAATCTGGACACACGCTCGAGCCTCTACAGTGAGATAACGTGTATCAATGCTCTTAGGCCAGGATCTGAGGTTCTCTCGGGTCCAAAATGACTCCGGTCCGGCAATAACCCAGCGGAGAGCATCCCAATCAAAACCAAAAGTAAAGTCATCACGCTGGCGTAGGACCTCTTGATAACCATCTACCTCATCCGCCATTGGCAAGACTTTAAGTACCCCTTGAATAACTCCTTCTGAGACCGGGACATGCTTCCAGCGTACAAACACAGTTTGAAGAGAAGGGGAGTGGTAATTGAAGTATAACTCAACCACCCAAGAAAGGTTGGCTTCTTGTGGTCTCCGCATCAAAAATCCCCATTGCTGTCGCTCAAGGCGGGATAAGATACACTGAACAAGATGCTCCAGAGGGACGAGGAGGTGTTCAGGATGATAACTTCTCTCAATAATAGCGGGGAGCATGAGCTCACAATAGCAGTTGGGAAACCTAGTGGGATCCCTTACGGGATTGTCCTTCTCTAGCTCATCAATATTAATGATGCCATTCATCCTCTTGGGGAGGGGCTTGACTCTTGGTGTGGGAAGTGCCTTAGCGGTTGTCCTCCAAGGTGCCTTCTTGGTAGGCGATTTGTTCGGAGCTCTTCCTTTGTCCTTTTTGATGGCCATCCTGAAAAGGAAAGGAAAAGAGAAACATTAAATTCAAAGAAGCAACAAAGCCATAGAATCATGAAGAAGTCTAAACATATCAAGATAACCCATCAATATAGGAGATAAGTCCAACTTCAACACCCATGAAGAATAGAAAAAGAGGCAAGCAAATAAGTATAATTGAATCAATGAAAATGTAACTAAGAAGAAAAGGAAGAGAGTAATGAAATGCAACTAATAAGAGAAAAAACATAAACAAAGACAAGAAAAGAAAGGGGAGTAGAAAACCTTGAGTAGAAAGGAGATTAGGTGAAGTGCAAGTGGAAATATGGGAAAAGAGATGGAAGAAAGAGAAGAGAGAGAAAGTGGGACCACCTGAGGTGGTGGTCGTTGGTGGAGGATGCCGTCGGTGGTAGTGGGCGGAGACAAGGTGGTAAGAAGGGTTGAAGGAGAAGGAAAGATGGAGTAGAAGAAGAGGGTTGAAGAAAGAAATCAAAACAGGGCGCGCTGGTGATGAGCGGATAATTTATATGCTTTTTGGCACTTTTTTTAGGTAGTTTTTAGTATGATTTAGTTAGTTTTTAGTATATAATTATTAGTTTTTATACAAAAATCACATTTCTGGACTTTACTATGAGTTTGTGTATTTTTCTGTGGTTTCAGGTATTTTCTGGCTGAAATTGAGGAACTTGAGCAAAAATCTGATTCAGAGGCTGAAAAAGGACTGCAGATGCTGTTGGATTCTGACCTTCCTGCCCCCGAAATGGATTTTCTGGAGCTACAAAAGCCCAATTGGTGCGCTCTCAATTGATTTAGAAAGTAGATATCTTGGGCTTTCCAGCAACATATAATAGTTCATACTTTGCCCGAGTTTTGATAACGCAAACTGGCGTTTTAACGCCAACTTTCTACCCTTTTCTGGCATTAAACGCCAGAACTAGTATAAAAGCTGGAGTTAAACGCCCAAACTGGCACCAGAGCTTGCGTTTAACTCCAAGAAAATCCTATGCACGTGAAAGCTTCAATGCTCAGCCCAAGCACACACCAAGTGGGCCCCGGAAGTGGATTTCTGCATCATTTACTTATTTATGTAAACCCTAGGTTACCATTTCATTATAAATAGGACCTTTTACTATTGTATTTTCATCGGGAGATCTTTAGATCATTTTTGAGACTATCTTTTTATCACTGTTGATCTCTTGGTCACGTTTAGGGAGCTGGCCATTCGGCCATGCCTGGACCTTCATCACTTATGTATTTTTCAACGGTGGAGTTTCTACACCTCATAGATTAAGATGTGGAGCTCTGCTGTTCCTCATGAATTAATGCAATTACTACTGTTTTCTATTCAATTCAAGCTTATTCTTGTTCTAAGATATCCATTTGCACTTCAACATGATGAATGTGATGATCAAGTGACACTCATCACCATTCTCACTTATGAACGCGTGCCTGACAACCACTTCCGTTCTTCCTGAAAACAAGCTTGAATGCATATCTCTTGGCCTCCTGGTCCATGACGCATGGTTGCCTTTCCTGACAACAAAGCCTTTCATTCCGTGAGATCAGAGTCTTCGTGGTATAAGCTAGAATCAATTGGCAGCATTCTTGAGATCCGGAAAGTCTAAACCTTGTCTGTGGTATTCCAAGTAGGATTTGGGATGGGATGACTGTGACGAGCTTCAAACTCGCGAGTGCTGGGTGCAGTGATAGTGCGCAAAAGGATCATTGGATCTTATTCCAACACAAGTGAAAACCGACAGATGATTAGCCCTACGTAACCCGTAGCCTGACCATTTTCACTGAGAGGACGGACGATAGCCATTGACAACGGTGATTGGTGGACGAAATTGTGATCCTCAAAGTTGGTTTCTTTGTACTTGTATGAAATTTAAATATTGGCTCTATCAAAAATACCCCAAAGAGATCATGGTATGATGAATTGGGATCTTAATAATCCCTGGTAATGGCACGTGTGATCATAACTCCGTTCAACTTAACCAGCAAGTGTACTGGGTCATCCAAGTAATACTTTACGTGAGTAAGGGTCGATCCCACGGAGATTGTTGGTATGAAGCAAGCTATGGTCACCTTGTAAATCTCAGTTAGGCAGATTAAATGGTTTATGATAAGTTTGAAAATAAATAATAAACAGAAAATAAAATAGTAAATAGTTACTCATATAATTCCATGGTAGGAATTTCAGATAGGCATATGTAGATGCTGTGCTCCTCTCGAATCTCTACTTTCTTATTACATTCATCCAATCCTTCTTACTCCTTTCCATGGCAAGCTGTATGTAGGGCATCACCGTTGTCAATGGCTACATCCCATCCTCTCAGTGAAAATGGTCCTATGCTCTGTCACAGCACGGCTAATCATCTGTCGGTTCTCAATCAGGTTGGAATAGAATCCCTTGATTCTTTTGCGTCTGTCACTAACGCCCAGCCTTCAGGAGTTTGAAGCTCGTCACAGTCATTCAATCCCAGAATCCTACTCGGAATACCACAGACAAGGTTAGACTTTCCGGATTCCCGAAATCCTACTCGGAATACCACAGACAAGGTTAGACTTTCCGGATTCCCATGAATGCCGCCATCTATCTAGCTTATACCATGAAGATTCTGTTGGGGAATCTAAGAGATATGCGCCCGGCCTAAGGTAGAACGGAAGTGGTTGTCAGTCACGCGCGTTCATAGGTGATAATGATAATGAGTGTCACGGATCATCACATTCATCAAGTTGAAGTGTAACGTATATCTTGGAATAAGAATAAGGAGAATTGAATAGAAAATAATAGTAATTGTATTGAAACTTGAGGTACAGCAGAGCTCCACACCCTTAATCTATGGTGTGTAGAAACTCCACCGTTGAAAATACATAAGTGAAAGGTTCAGGCATGGCCGAATGGCCAGCCCCCAAAACATGATCAATGGCCCCCTAAGATGAAGAATAAAACAAAACTGAGACCAACGATGAAACGTGGTCAAAAGACAACTAATACACTAGTAAAAAGTCTTATTTATACTAAACTAGCTACTAGGGTTTACAGAGGTAAGTAATTGATGCATAAATTCACTTCCGGGGCCCACTTGGTGTGTGTTTGGGCTGAGCTTGATCTATCCACGAGCTGAGGCTTCCTTTGGAGTTGAACACCGAGTTATAGCGTGTTTCTGGCGTTCAACTCCGGGTCGTGACGTGTTTCTGGCGTTTGACTCCAGATAGCAGCATGTACTTGGCGTTGAGCGCCACTTTACGTCATTAATTCCCGAATAAAGTATGAATTATTATATATTTCTGGAAAGCTCTAGATGTCTACTTTCCAACACCGTTAAGAGCGCACCATTTGGAGTTCTGTAGCTCCATAAAATCTATTTTGAGTGCAGAGAGGTCAGATTCCAACAGCATCAGCAGTCCTTTTGTCAGCCTTTTTCAGAGTTTTGCTCAATCCCTCAATTTCAGTCAGAAATTACCTGAAATTATAGAAAAACACACAAACTCATAGTAAAGTTCAGAAATGTGAATTTAACATCAAAACTAATGAAAACATCCCTAAAAGTAGCTTGAACTTACTAAAAACTACCTAAAAACAATGCCAAAAAGCATATAAATTATCCGCTCATCACAACACCAAACTTAAATTGTTGCTTGTCCCCAAGCAACTGAAAATCAATTAGGATAAAAAGAAGAGAATATACTATATATTCCAAAATATCAATGAATATTAATTCTGATTAGATGAGCGGGACTTGTAGCTTTTTGCTTCTGATCAGTTTTGGCATCTCACTTTTTCCTTTGAAGTTTAGAATGATTGGCTTCTCTAGGAACTCAGAGTTTCAGATAGTGTTATTGATTCTCCTAGTTAAGTATGTTGATTCTTGAACACAGATACTTTTATGAGTCTTGGCCGTGGCCCTAAGCACTTTGTTTTCCAGTATTACCACCGGATACATAAATGCCACAGACACATGACTGGGTGAACCTTTTTAGATTGTGACTCAGCTTTGCTAAAGTCCCCAGTTAGAGGTGCCCAGAGCTCTTAAGCACACTCTTTTTGCTTTGGATCACGACTTTAACCACTCAGTCTCAAGCTTTTCACTTGGACCTTCATGACACAAGCACATGGTTAGGGACAGCTTAATTTAGCCGCTTAGGCCTGGATTTTATTTCCTTGGGCCCTCCTATCCGTTGATGCTCAAAGCCTTGGATCCTTTTTACCCTTGCCTTTTGGTTTTAAGGGCTATTGGCTTTTTCTGCTTGCTTTTTCTTTTTCTTTCTAATTTTTTTCGCCACTTTCTTCTCTTTTTTTTTCGCAAGCTTCTTCTTTTTCACTGCTTTTTCTTGCTTCAAGAATCAATTTCATGATTTTTCAGATTATCAATAACATTTCTCTTATTCATCATTCTTTCAAGATCCAACAATTTTAACATTCATAAACAATAAGATCAAAAATATGCACTGTTCAAGCATTCATTCAGAAAGCAAAAAGTATTATCACCACATCAATATAATTAAACTAAATTCAAGGATAAATTCAAAATTCATGTACTTCTTGTTCTTTTGAATTAAAAACATTTTTCATTTAAGAGAGGTGAAGGATTCATGGAATTATTCGTAGCCTTAAGACATAGTTACTAAATACTAATGATCATGTAATAAAGACACAAGACATAAATGAACACAACATAAAAACCGAAAAGCAGAAAGAAATAAGAACAAGGAATGAATCCACCTTAGTGGCGTCTCCTTCTTGAAGGACCAACAATGTCCTTAAGCTCTTCTATGTCCCTTCCTTGCCTTTGTTGCTCCTTGGTGGACGAAATTGTGATCCATATTCTTTAAGATGTACTCCTTGTAAAATTATGGAATTTAAGAAATTGGCACGAGTGAACACAACTCCGTTCAACTAACCAGCAAGTGTACTGGGTCGTCCAAGTAATAAACCTTACTTGAGTAAGGGTCGATCCCACAGAGATTGTTGGTATGAAGCAAGCTATGGTCACCTTGTAAATCTCAGTCAGGCAGATAAAATTATGGAATTTAGAAAATCAAATAATAAAAAGAAAAGAAATATAAAGGGATACTTATGCAGCCTCATTGGTGGGAATTTCAGATAAGCGCATGGAGATGCTGTATGGCTCAAGGACGCCTGCTCTCCTATTGCTTCAACTCAATCCTTCTTACTCCTTTCCATGGCAAGCTGTGTATAGGGGTTCACCATCAGCGGTGGCTACTTTCAATCCTCTCGGGAAAATGGTCCTCTGCGGCTGTCACTCGCATGGCTAATCGTCTGGAGGCATCACCCATGGTTGATGGCTACATCCCATCCTCGCAGTGAAAACTACGCTCACGCACTCTGTCACAGCACGGCTAATCACTGGTTGGTTCCCGCTCCTACTGGAATAGAATCCCTTGATTCTTTTGCGTCTGTCACTAACGCCCAGCACTTGCGAGTCTGAAGCACGTCACAGTCATTCATTACCGGAATCCTACTCGGAATACCACAGACAAGGTGAGACTTTCCGGATTCCCAGGATCCTACTCGGAATACCACAGACAAGGTGAGACTTTCCGGATCCTCATAAATGCCGCCATCTATCTAGCTTATACCACGAAGATTCTGTTGGGGAATCTAAGAGATACGCATTCAAGCTCTGTTGCATGTAGAACGGAAGTGGTTGTCAATCACGCGCGTTCATAAATGAGAATGATAATGAGGGTTACCTAATCATCACATTCATCATGTTCTTGGGTGCGAATGAATATCTTGGAATAAGAATAAGAGAGAATTGAATAAAAGAAAATAGAATTGCATTAATACTTGAGGTACAGCAGAGCTCCACACCCTTAATCTATGGTGTGCAGAAACTCCACCGTTGAAAGTACATAAGTAAAAGGTTCAGGCATGGCCGAATGGCCAGCCCCCTAAATGTGATCAATATCCTCTTAGGATGAAGAATAAAAAAAACTGAGACCAAAGATGTCCAATACATTAGTTAAATGTTCTATTTATAATAAACTAGCTCCTAGGGTTTACATGAGTAAGTAATTGATGCATAAATCCACTTCCGGGGCCCACTTGGTGTATGTTTGGGCTGAGCTTGATCAATCCACGAGCTGAGGCTTCTCTTGGAGTTGAACTCCGAGTTATGACGTGTTTTGGGCGTTCAACTCCGGATCATGACGTTTTTCTGGCGTTTAACTCCAGACAGCAGCATGAACTTGGCGTTCAACGCCAAGTTACGTCGTCAATTTCCGAATAAAGTATAGACTATTATATATTGCTGGAAAGCTCTGGATGTCTACTTTCCAACGCCGTTGAGAGCGCGCCATTTGGAGTTCTGTAGCTCCAGAAAATTCATTTCGAGTGCAGAGAGGTCAGATTCCAACAGCATCAGCAGTCCTTTTGTCAGCCTTTTTCAGAGTTTTGCTCAAGTCCCTCAATTTCAGCCAGAATTTACCTGAAATCACAGAAAAACATACAAACTCATAGTAAAGTCCAGAAATGTGAATTTAACATAAAAACTAATGAAAACATCCCTAAAAGTAGCTTGATCTTACTAAAAACTACCTAAAAACAATGCCAAAAAGCGTATAAATTATCCGCTCATCACAACACCAAACTTAAATTGTTGCTTGTCCCCAAGCAACTGAAAATCAAACAGGATAAAAAGAAGAGAATATACTATAAATTCAGAAATATCAATGAATATTAATTATAATTAGATGAGCGGGACTTGTAGCTTTTTGCTTCTGAACAGTTTTGGCATCTCACTTTTTCCTTTGAAGTTTAGAATGATTGGCTTCTCTAGGAACTTTGAATTTCAGATAGTGTTATTGACTTTCCTAGTTAAGCATGTTGATTCTTGAACACAGCTACTTATGAGTCTTGGCTGTGGCCCTAAGCACTTTGTTTTCCAGTATTACCACCGGATACGTAAATGCCACAGACATATAACTGGGTGAACCTTTTCAGATTGTGATTTAGCTTTGCTAAAGTCCCCAGTTAGTGGTGTCCAGAGCTCTTAAGCACACTCTTTTGCCTTGGATCACGACTTTAACCACTTAGTCTCAAGCTTTTCACTTGGACCTTCATGACACAAGCACATGGTTAGGGACAGCTTGATTTAGCCGCTTAGGCCTGGATTTAATTTCCTTGGGCCCTCCTATCCATTGATGCTCAAAGCCTTGGATCCTTTTCACCCTTGCCTTTTGGTTTTAAGGGCTATTGGCTTTTTCTACTGCTCCTTCTTTTTCTATATACTCTTTTTAGCTCCCTTTTTTTTTTCACTGCTTTTTCTTGCTTCAAGAATCAATTTCATGATTTTTCAGATCATCAATAACATTTCTCTTTGTTCATCATTCTTTCAAGAGCCAACAATTTTAACATTCATAAACAACAAGATCAAAAGACATATGCACTGTTCAAGCATTCATTCAGAAACAAAAAGTATTGTCACACATCAATATAATTAAACTAAATTCAATAGCTATTTTCGAATTTATGTACTTCTTGTTCTTTTGAATTAAAACTTTTTTTCTTTTAAGAGAGGTGAAGGAGTAATGGATTTATTCATAGCTT
Source organism: Arachis stenosperma (assembly GCF_014773155.1). Taxonomy (NCBI): domain Eukaryota; kingdom Viridiplantae; phylum Streptophyta; class Magnoliopsida; order Fabales; family Fabaceae; genus Arachis; species Arachis stenosperma. The sequence continues at coordinate 51,043,834 of NC_080379.1, read as the reverse complement.
TAAGGCATGGTACATACTAATGATCATGAAATAAAGACACAAAGCATAGATAAACACAATGTTAAAAACCGAAAACAGAAAGAAATAAAGAACAAGGAATGAATCCACCTCTAGTGGCGTCTTCTTCTTGAAGGACCAATGATGTTCTTCAGCTCTTCTATGTCCCTTCCTTGCCTTTGTTGCTCCTCCCTCATTGCTCTTTGATCTTCTCTTATTTCTTGGAGAATGATGGAGTGCTCATGATGTTCCACCCTTAATTGTCCCACATTGTGGCTCAAATCTTCTAAGGAGGTATTGAGTTGCTCCCAATAGTTGTTGGGAGGAAAGTGCATTCCCTGAGGTATCTCAGGAATTTGTTGATGATGAGCTTCCTCATGCACTTCTTGAGGGCCGTGAGGAGCTTCTCTAGCTTGCTCCATCCTTTTCTTGGTGATGGGCTTGTCTTCTTCAATGGAGACATCTCCTTCTATGATAACTCCAGCTGAGTAACATAGATGGCAAATAAGGTGAGGAAAAGCTAACCGTGCCATAGGTGAGGGCTTGTCGGCTATTTTGTAGATTTCATTGGAGATGACCTCATGAACTTCTACTTCCTCTCCAATCATGATGCCATGAATCATGATGGCCCGATCTACAGTAACTTTAGATCGGTTGCTAGTAAGAATGATGGATCTTTGGATGAACTCCAACCATCCTCTAGCCACAGGCTTGAGGTCCAGTCTTCTTAATTGGACTGGCTTGCCTTTGGAGTCTATTCTCCATTGGGCGCCTTCCACACAAATGTCCATAAGGACTTGGTCCAACCTTTGATCAAAGTTGACCCTTCTAGTGTAGGGGTGTTCATCACCTTGCATCATAGGCAAGTGAAACGCCAACCTCACATTCTCCGGACTAAAATCCAAGTATTTCCCCCTAACCATTGTGAGATAATTCTTTGGACTTGGGTTCATACCTTGGTCATGGTTCCTAGTGATCCATGCATTGGCATAGAACTCTTGAACCATTAAGATTCCGACTTGTTGCATGGGGTTGGTTAAGACTTCCCAACCTCTTCTTTGAACTTCATGTCGGATCTCCGGATACTCATTCTTCTTGAGCTTGAAAGGGACCTCAGGGATCACCTTCTTCTTTGCCACAACATTATAGAAGTGGTCTTGATGGCTCTTGGAGATGAATCTTTCCATCTCCCATGACTCGGAGGTGGAAGCTTTTGTCTTCCCTTTCCCTTTTCTAGAGGATACTCCGGCCTTAGGTGCCATTGGTAATGGAAAAACAAAAAGCTTATGCTTTTTACCACACCAAACTTAAAATTTTGCTCGTCCTCGAGCAAAAAAAGAAAAAGAAAAGAAGAGTAGAAGAAGAAGAAGAAATTATGGTAGAGAGGGAGAGAGGTAGGTTCGGCTATGTGGGAGAAGAAGGGGTTGTGGTGTGTGAAAATGAAGTAGAAGGGAAGGGTATTTATAGGGAGAGGGGAGGGTGGGTGTTCGGCCAATTTGGGTGGGAATGGGTGGGGTGATGTGAATGGTGAATGGGAGAATTGGGAAGAGGAATTGGGGTGATTGGTGATGGGTGTTGGGAAGTGTGACATGGGGAGTAGGGAGAATGAGATTTATGACTAGGAGAGTGTGATTAGGATTAAAAGGTAAGGTGGGAATATGTTAGGTGGGGATCCTGTGGGGTCCACAGATCCTGAGGTGATCCTGTGGGGTCCACAGATCCTGAGGTGAAAACAAATACCATTCCTTCACCATATAGGCATGTAAAATGCCTTCATGCATCATTCTGGCGTTCAAACGCCCATTGGTGCATGTTCTGGGCGTTCAACGCCCAGTAATGCATGTTCTGGCGTTGAACGCCAGTTTCATGCTTGTTCCTGGCGTTCAGCGCCAGTTTTGTCCTCTCTGTGCACATTCCTGGCGTTTAACGCCAGGTTGTTGCTTGTTTCTGGCGTTCAGCGCCAGAATGGTGCTCTGTTCTGGCGTTGAACGCCAGCCAGATGCATCTTACTGGCGTTGAACACCAGTCTGCGCTACCTCCAGGTGAACAATTTTTCTTCTGTTTTTGACTCTGTTTTTAATTTTTTTGATTTTTTTTCGTGGCTCCTCATGATCATGTACCTAATAAAACACAAAATAACAATGAAAAAAATAAATAAATTAGATAATTAAAATTGGGTTGCCTCCCAACAAGCGCTTCTTTTAATGTCAATAGCTTGACAGTGGCTCTCATGGAGCCACAAGGTGATCAGGTCAATGTTGTATAGTTGTCCACACCAAACTTAGAGTTTGGATATGGGATCTTAACACCAAACTTAGAGTTTGGTTGTGGCCTCACAACACCAAACTTAGAGTTTGACTGTGTGGGCTCTTCTTAACTCTGAACTGAGAGAAGCTCTTCACGCTTACTCTCTTTTGTCACAGAGGGATGGCCATGTGCCTTAAACACAAGGTAGTCCCCATTCAATTGAAGGACTAACTCACCTCTGTTGACATCTATCACAGCTCCTGCTGTGGCTAGGAAAGGTCTTCCAAGGATGATGCAATCATCCTCCTCCTTCCTAGTGTCTAAGATTATGAAATCAGCAGGGATGTAAAGGCCTTCAACCTTTACTAGCACGTCCTCTACTAACCCATAAGCTTGTCTCAATGACTTGTCTGCCAGTTGTAATGAGAACAAGGCAGGTTGTACCTCAATGATCCCCAGCTTCTCCATTACAGAGAGTGGCATAAGATTTATCCCTGACCCCAGATCACACAGAGCTTTTTCAAAGATCATGGTGCCTATGGTACAAGGTATTAAGAACTTGCCAGGATCTTGTTTCTTTTGAGGCAGAATTTTCTGAATCCAAGTATCCAGTTCATTAATGAGCAAGGGAGGTTCACTTTCCCAAGTCTCATTACCAAACAATTTGGCATTCAGCTTCATGATAGCTCCTAAATATTGAGCAACTTGCTCTCCAGTTACATCTTCATCCTCTTCAGAGGATGAATAGTCTTCAGAGCTCATGAATGGCAGAAGGAGATTTAATGGAATATCCATGGTCTCTGTATGAGCCTCAGATTCCTCTGGATTCTTAATAGGAAACTCCTTCTTGCTTGAGGGACGTCCCAGGAGGTCTTCCTCACTAGGATTTTCGTCCTCCTCCTCCCTTCTGCATTCGGCCACTTTGACTATGTCAATGGCTTTGCACTCTCCTTTTGGATTCTCTTCTGTATTACTTGGGAGAATACTGGGAGGAGTTTCAATGACTTTCTTACTCAGCTGGCCCACTTGTGCCTCCAAATTTCTAATGGAGGATCTTGTTTCATTCATGAAACTGAAAGTGGACTTTGACAGATCAGAGACTATATTGGCTAAATTAGAGGTGTTTTGTTCAGAATTCTCTGTCTGTTGCTGAGGAGATGATGGATATGGCTTGCTATTGCTTAGCCTATTGCGTCCACCATTGTTAAAGCCTTGTTAAGGCTTTTGTTGATCCTTCCATGAGAAATTTGGATGATTTCTCCATGATGAGTTATAGGTGTTTCCATAAGGTTCACCCATCTAATTAACCTCTGCCATGGCAGGGTTCTCAGGATCATAAGCTTCTTCAGAAGCTGCTCTCTAGTACTGTTGGATGCATGTTGCAATCCATTCAGATTTTGAGAGATCATGTTGACCTGTTGAGTCAACACTTTGTTCTGAGCCAGTATGGCATTCAGAGTATCAATTTCAAGAACTCCTTTCTTTTGAGGTATCCCATTGTTCACGGAATTCCTCTCAGAAATGTACATGAACTGGTTATTTGCAACCATGTCAATGAGTTCTTGAGCCTCTTCAGGCGTTTTCTTCAGGTGAATAGATCCACCTGCAGAATGATCCAATGACATTTTCGAAAATTCAGAGAGACCATAATAGAATATATCTAATATGGTCCATTCTGAAAATATGTCAGATGGACATCTTTTGGTCAGCTGCTTGTATCTTTCCCAAGCTTCATAGAGGGATTCACCATCTTTTTGTTTGAAGGTTTGAACATCCACTCTCAGCTTGCTCAGCTTTTGAGGAGGAAAGAATTTATCCAAGAAGGCAGTGACCAGCTTATCCCAGGAGTCCAGGCTATCCTTAGGTTGTGAATCCAACCATACTCTAGCTCTGTCTCTTACAGCAAAAGGGAAAAGCATGAGTCTGTAGACTTCAGGATCAACCCCATTCGTCTTTACAGTCTCACAGATCTGCAAGAACTCAGTTAAAAACTGGTAAGGATCTTCAGATGGAAGTCCATAAAACTTGCAGTTTTGTTGCATTAAAGCAACTAGTTGAGGCTTAAGCTCAAAGTTATTGGCTCCAATGGCAGGAATAGAGATGCTTCTTCCATCAAATTTGGACGTTGGCTTTGTGAAGTCACCAAGCATTCTCCTTGCATTATTATTATTTTTGGCTGCCATCTCCTTCTCTTATTCTAATGTTTCTGAAAGGTTACTTTTAGAATAATTTAATTTAGCTTCTCTTAATTTTCTCTTCAGAGTCCTTTCAGGTTCTGGATCAATTTCAACAAGAGTGCCTTTATCCTTGTTCCTGCTCATATGAAAGAGAAGAAAACAAGAAAAAAAGAGGAATCCTCTATGTCACAGTATAGAGATTCCTTTATGTTAGTAGAAAAAGAAGGGGTAGAAGAATGAAGAGGGAGATTTGGATTTTTGGATGAAGAGAGATGGAGAGAAGTATTAGTAATTAAATAATTAAATAGAAGAAGAAAAGAGAAAGAGAATTTCGAAAATAATTTTAAAAAGGGGTTAGTGATTTTCGAAAATTAGAAATAAGTTGTAATTAAAATTAAAAAATGAAACAATTAATTAATTAAAAAGAATTTTTGAAAAAGAGAGAGATATTTTCGAAAATAGAAGAGGGAAAAGTAGTTAGGTGGTTTTGAAAAAGATGAGAAACAAACAAAAAGTTAGTTAGTTGATTGAAAAAGATTTGAAATCAAATTTGAAAAAGATAAGAAGATAAAAAGTTAGATAAGATATTTTGAAATCAAATTTTGAAAAAGATAAATTTTTTTTTTTGAAAAGGATCAAATAAAGATAGAAAGATTTAGTTCAAAAATTTTGAAATTATTTACTTCACTAACAAGAAACTACAAGATAAGATTCTAGAATTCAAAGATTGAACCTTTTACAAGAAAGTAACAAACTTCAAATTTTTGAACCAATCACATTAATTGTTAGCTAATTTTCGAAAATTTGATATAAAGATAAGAAAAAGATTTTAAAATATTTGAAAAAGATTTTTTAAATTTTCGAAAAATAAAAAAAATGAAAAAGATATGATTTTTGAAAAAGATTTTGAAAAGATAAGATTTTAAAATTGAAATTTTGACTTGACTTGTAAGAAACAACTAATTTTAAAATTTTTTTGACCAAGTCAACCCAAAATTTCGAAAATTTGGAGGGAAATAAGGAAAGATACTTTTTTTATTTTTGAATTTTTAGTTATGAGAGAGAAAAAACAACAAAATACTCAATGCATGAAATTTTTAGATCAAAACAATGAATGCATGCAAGAATGCTATGAATGTCAAGATGAACACCAAGAACACTTTGAAGATCATGATGAACATCAAGAACATAATTTTGAAAAAAAAAATTTTGATGCAAAGAAAACATGCAAGACACCAAACTTAGAAAATCTTTAATGCATGGACTCTAACAAACAAAAAATGCATATGAAAAACAACAAACAACACAAAACAAGAAATCATCAAGATCAAACAAGAGAACTTATCAAGAACAAATTGAAGATCATGAAGAACACTATGAATGCATGGGATTTTCGAAAAATGCAAGAAAAATGTTTAAAGCATGCAATTGACACCAAACTTAAAAATTGACTCAAAACTCAAACAAGAAACACAAAATAATAATTTTTTTTTATGATTTTATGAAATTTTTTTTTTGAATTTTTATTATTTTTTTTCGAAAATAAAGTTTGAAAAAAACGAAAAATAAAAGAAAAATTTTGAAAAAGATTTTTTTTGAAAAGAAAATTACCTAATCTGAGTAACAAGATGAACCGTCAGTTGTCCATATTCGAACAATCCCCGGCAACGGCGCCAAAAACTTGGTGGACGAAATTGTAATCCATATTCTTTAAGATGTACTCCTTGTAAAATTATGGAATTTAAGAAATTGGCACGAGTGAACACAACTCCGTTCAACTAACCAGCAAGTGTACTGGGTCGTCCAAGTAATAAACCTTACGTGAGTAAGGGTCGATCCCACAGAGATTGTTGGTATGAAGCAAGCTATGGTCACCTTGTAAATCTCAGTCAGGCAGATAAAATTATGGAATTTAGAAAATCAAATAATAAAAGAAAAGAAATAATAAAAGGGATACTTATGCAGCCTCATTGGTGGGAATTTCAGATAAGCGCATGGAGATGCTGTATGGCTCAAGGACGCCTGCTCTCCTATGCTTCACTCAATCCTTTACTCCTTTCCATGGCAAGCTGTGTATAGGGGGTTCACCATCAGCGGTGGCTACTTTCAATCCTCTCGGAAAAATGGTCCTCTGCGGCTGTCACTCGCATGGCTAATCGTCTGGAGGCATCACCCATGGTTTGATGCTACATCCCATCCTCGCAGTGAAAACTACGCTCACGCACTCTGTCACAGCACGGCTAATCACTGGTTGGTTCCCGCTCCTACTGGAATAGAATCCCTTGATTCTTTGCGTCTGTCACTAACGCCCAGCACTTGCGAGTCTGAAGCACGTCACAGTCATTCATTACCGGAATCCTACTCGGAATACCAGACAAGGTGAGACTTTCCGGATTCCCAGGATCTTACTCGGAATACCACCAGACAAGGTGAGACTTCCGGATCCTCATAAATGCCGCCATCTATCTAGCTTATACCACGAAGATTCTGTTGGGGAATCTAAGAGATACGCATTCAAGCTCGTTGCATGTAGAACGGAAGTGGTGTCAATCACGCGTTCATAAATGAGAATGATAATGAGGGTTATCCATCATCACATTCATCATGTTCTTGGGTGCGAATGAATATCTTGGAATAAAATAAGAGAGATTGAATAAAAGAAAATAGAATTGCATTAATACTTGAGGTACAGCAGAGCTCACACCCTTAATCTATGGTGTGCAGAAACTCCACCGTTGAAAATACATAAGTAAAAGGTTCAGGCATGGCCGAATGGCCAGCCCCCTAAATGTGATCAATAGCCTCTAGGATGAAGAATAAAACAAACTGAGACCAAAGATGGTCCAATACATTAGTTAAATGTTCTATTTATAATAAACTAGCTCCTAGGGTTTACATGAGTAAGTAATTGATGCATAAATCCACTTCCGGGCCCACTTGGTGTATGTTTGGGCTGACTTGATCAATCCACGAGCTGAGGCTTCTCTTGGAGTTGAACTCCGAGTTATGACGTGTTTTGGGCGTTCAACTCCGGATCATGACGTTTTTCTGGCGTTTAAACTCCATACAGCACCATGAACTTGGCGTTCAACGCCAAGTTACGTCGTCAATTTCCGAATAAAGTATGGACTATATATATTGCTGGAAAGCTCTGGATGTCTACTTTCCAACGCCGTTGGAGCGCGTCATTT